>NC_044054.1:32164276-32179276 GCF_902167405.1 Gadus morhua
ATCGCCCCAGAATATATCCTCTCTCTCTCTCTCTCTCTCTCTCTCTCTCTCTCTCTCTCTCTCTCTCTCTCTCTCTCTCTCTCTCCATTAAGCAGTCGTTTAGCTAAGTGCCATCAATCAAGAGACAGTGAGTGAAGTGGGGGGGGGGGGGGTCTTCACCTCGGGGGTGGATGCTGATGGGGGGGTTAGGCAGTCGGTCACACGCGGCTGGCGTGGAGGGCGAACCGAACTCCGGCCCGCCTCTCAGCGTCCTCCCCCTCCATCTCACCGAGCTTGTGATGCTAGGACGAGCTGACATCCCCCCCCCCACCTCGGGCTGCGGCGGGAACAAAGCCGACCTCCGCGGGCCCCATGGGTGTGAAGAACGCCACGCTTTTCAGCCAATGGGGACGCAGAGTTCAAAGTAGTCCGTGGTGACTTCACAGCAGCCATCTAATAACACCTTCATAGAGTGTGTTATTAGACTTATATTATTACTATGACAAGAGTTTTCACGTGCGCAACCTCTAGTTTTGATTAAACCCACAGCAATAATGTGGAAATCCCAGTCCATAATCTAACAAGTTTCTGAGCGCATAATTTAATAACTTTTTGCCTATAATTGTACAACGTATAACATTCGTTCACCACAATTGACTCTGAAAAGCAGTGCCAACATTTGAATATTTTTTTAAGCATTCAGCGAACAAAAGGCAACAGGCTGATTATCACTCAATGACATGCAGAAGCGTCATCAACACGCCCACTGAAGTGGTGTGAGAAATACCGACTTTCTACTCCTCATTCACATATAAAGTCATTTACATTTCCTACGGAGAAAATACTACCTAAGGGGTAGTATTATTCAGGAGATTTTCAGGGTACCAATGTCAGGATATGTTATTCACACATACGGCCCATCAGGAGAATATCAGGACTTACACGTGTGTCTGAAAGCAGCTAGTGTGTGAGCATTTGATTAAATTGTAAAATTAGTCAATTTATGGTAACAGGGGTAATTGTTAAATGGAAAGTGTAGTATACTATGCATGCAAATCAATTATTAAATAGCTTTTACTGTTATTCAGGGCTGAAAAGTGCATTGCCATTTTAAAATGCAAGGCAACTACTATAGGTTAGTTGAAAATGAAAATCATAATTGAGATTAAACATCTCTTCAAGTGTCCTGGACAAGACAGGCAGTAGTAGCCTACAGCCACACATAGCCTAAACACATAGCATAAGAAAAATAAAACAACTGAGACAGTCAGCAGGGGGGTGGGGGGGATGTCAATATCGTAAGACATTTGGGGAGGCTCAAGGATGAGAGTAATATTACATTTGAGCAACATAGTGTAGTCTTGTGGTGGACTCTATCGACATAATTCACTAGACTGGGGAGCCCCGCCCATTCTGCCGACGATTTGAGTCCGCCCTGCACAACGGTCTAGAGAAGAGCAATACATTTCTTTCTGCTTCCGATATGTTTTTGCGGGAGCCAATCACCAAGCTGAACTTTTCCCCTTTGCGCGCTATTGGCTCATTTAACACAATGACGACAGGGAGGCGACGGCAAGCAGCCAATCGCGTACAGTCAGTTGAACTAGGCCCGTTAATCGTGCCTCTTGTGCTGAAGAAATTGAAAGCAGCTCCCCCAGACTAACTTGCCATCTACGATTGAGCTTGGTCTGGCAATAGCAAGACTAATAATTCACCATACTGTGTTATTGACATGTTTTCGTTCTGTTTTCGTTATAGGGACACTGTCTCTTTAAGATCACGTGACTTATGTGTTGATATGATGGTCGGTTCGATGATTGAATTTAACAGTTTTTATATGACAAAATGAACCTCGGCGAACCTCGAACCTGTGTGACATCTGCAGGCTGCTTGGCACATACGCACATGAGTAACTTCAGTAACTGGTGCGACAGGCCTGCTATTATAGTAGTAAGATAAGATTGTAAATAAAGTTATGAGCCCTAGTTTCTGGTATCGTAGGAGAACGCACAATGTCAAATAAAGAAATAGATGCATGTAAAATAAAAAGAGTGAAAAACACTAAAAGGAACACAGAATATAAACCTACACTCACAACAGTGGCAGAAAGAGAAAGGTAAATATTAAAGCATAAACAACCCGGGGCAAGCATCTCAGACGAGGAGGGTGTGAGGAGGTGGATTCATAACAACAGATCTCAACCCGTCGAATCCCTACAGCCTCCTCTGGAAGGCTGCTCCGTACAGACACCACCTAGAGACCTGTCCCTACTCCTCCACCTCCACCTCCACCTGATCCTCCACCTCCTCCTCCTCCTCCCCCTCCTCTGGAACACTGCTCTGTACAGACACCACCTAGAGACCTGTCCCTACTCCTCCACCTCCACCTCCACCTGATCCTCCACCTCCTCCTCCTCCTCCCCCTCCTCTGGAACACTGCTCTGTACAGACACCACCTAGAGACCTGTCCCTACTCCTCCACCTCCTCCACCTCCACCTGATCCTCCACCTCCTCCTCCTCCTCCCCCTCCTCTGGAACACTGCTCTGTACAGACACCACCTAGAGATCTGTCCCTGCTCCTCCTCCTCCTCCTCCTGCTCCTCCTCCTCCTCCTCCTCCACCTGATCCGCCACCACCTCCTCCTCCTCTTCCTCCTCCTCCACCTTCTCCTCCTCTTCCTCCTCCTCCCCCACCTCCTCTTCCTCCTCCTCCTCCTCCACCTTCTCCTCCTCTTCCTCTTCCTCCCCCACCTCCTCTTCCTCCTCCCCCACCTCCTCTTCCTCCTCCTCCTCCTCCTCCTCTTCCTCCACCTGATCCGCCACCTCCTCCTCCTACTCTTCCTCCTCCTCCACCTTCTCCTCCTCTTCCTCCCCCACCTCCTCTTCCTCCTCCTCCTACTCCTCCTCCTCTTCCTCCTCCTCCTCCTTCTCCTCCTCCTCCTCCTCCTCCTCCCCCACCTCCTCCTCCTCCTCTTCCTCCTCCTTCTCCACCTGATCCGCCACCTCCTCTTCCTCCTCCTCCTCCACCTTCTCCACCTCTTCCTCCTCCTCCCCCACCTCCTCCTCCTCCTCCTTCTCCTCCTCCTCCCCCTCCTCTGGAACGCTGCTCTGTACTGACACCACCTAGAGATCTGTCCCTGCTCCACCTCCTCCATCTCCTCCTCCTCTTCCTCCTCCTCCCCCCCTCCCCACCGGGGCCCAGGTGTCCCCCTAATGGAGTGGTGGGAGGTGGGGGGCCGGCTGATGGATGGGGGTGGCCCGTGATGTACGGTCGGCTGCCCCCCCTCTCGGACGGAGCCCCTCTCTCTGGTCAAGTGACCTCCACTCAGACCACTCCACCTGCCGCTCTCCACCTGGCTGTAAACATGATTCATGGAGAGGTGGCGGTGTGTGTGGGTGTGTGCGTGTGTCTGTGATTCACGGTGTGTGTGTGTGTGTGTGTGCGTGTGTGTGTGTGTGTGTGTTTGATTCACAGATTGGTGTGTGTGCGTGCGTATATATGTGTGTCTGAGATGCACTGATATGTGTGCGTGTGTGTTTGATTCACGGATTGGTGTGTGTGTGTGTATGTGTGTGTGATTCATGGAGTCGTGTGAGGTTTGATTCATGGAGTGGTGTGTGTGTGTGTGTGTGTGTGTGTTTGACGGAGTTCTTTGTGTGTTTTTACGGAATGGTGTGTGTGTGTGTTTATGTGCGTCTGTGATTCATGGAGTGGTCTTTATGTGTGGTTGTGTGGTTGTGTTTATGTGTGGTGGTGTTGTTGTTTTTATGTGTGGTTGTGACGTTGTGTTTATGTGTGTGTGTGTGTGTGTTTGTGTATGTGTGTGTCTGACAGCTCAAAGCTATCCCCTCCAGACTTCGAGCCAATCAGAGAGCCCTGAGCGATCGAAGAAGATGGAGATTAAGAAGACGAAAAAGAAGAAAGCGGGGGGCCTCGCATTCCTGGTCCCAGCGTTCTGCAGACGTTCTGCTGAGCACATCTGTGATCGGCCATCAAGGTGGGGGGGGGTGCTGGGAGATGAAGGTGATGGTGGTTCAGGTCACGGAGGGGGGAGGGAGGGAGGGTTGGAGAGAGAGAGAGGGTTGGCGGGGGGGGGGGAGACACACACAGGCTAATCAGACGTATCTGAACCTCTTTGACTTCCCTAGAAACTCCATAGTAAGCTGTGACTATTACTAGTACTACTAATGCTAGTACTACTACTTCTGCTGCTGGTATTAATACTATCTTGAATTCCACAGAGACTACTAACAACACAATGAGACCTGCTAATTAGCATGAGGCCTCTCTTTGAATTATCCTGCTGCCTCTCAATGTGTCCTGATAGTACAATTAAACTTGATTTGGTGTGAAAAACACACGCAGGCCTGAAAAGCTTGTAATTCCTTTCTACATTTCCACACTGCAATCTTTGGCGGCACATTCTGCTATTCCTACCGAAATATGCTTCTCCCTGCGTCTTGATTTTACATGTAGTCAACAAATCCTAGGCCATTAGGTAGGAGCCGCTGAATTATTCAATGGTCTACCTTTTGGCTTTTATGCCATTAACAATGCAATCCTCGGGCGAATGACGGGTGACCTGGGATTTTGCACTTTTACCCGCATTTATTGACTTACTTGCCGCAGATATTTTGAAATCCTGGCAGGCCGGCGAGAGAAATGTCCCAGCTGCTGACATCGTGGATTTCACCCTCCTGGAAAAATCCAACCAGAAAGGACTTCCAGTTGGCCGCCATTCGACTCTCTCCGGAGGGACATGTCACCTCAAATTTGTTATTATTTTCTTTATTTATATATATTTCTTCCCGGGAACCCGCTTTGACTGAAAGGCTTCAGTCTGCTATGTCGGCGAATTGCGTAGCACCGAGGTGCTTGCTACCACTTTGTCTTGCCTATGGTTGGTTATTGTTAACACTCTGCGTTGCCCTCTATCGTTTGCTAGTGTTAGCATTAGTGCTGCTTTGCCCTCTATCTTTGGTGAGCGGTAGCACGCTGCTTTGCCCTCTATCGTTGGTTATCATTAGCATTAGCATTAGGGTTGCTTTGCCCGCTATCTTTGGCTAGGGTTAGCATTAGGGCTGCTTTGCCCTCTTTCTTTGGTTAGCACTAGCTTTGGCATAAGCGCTACATTGTCTTGTTGATGGTGACAAAAAAAGGTGTGAATGTCAGGCGACGTTGAAGAAAAAAGATCTTTGTAAAATAGAAGGCGAGGAAAGTGCACAGGCGCAAAGAAGTAAGACGAATTACGGCCCTGATGCCTTTTCATCTTAAGGAACCTCCTTAGAGGACATGTATGGAACATACATCCCTGATCCCCACCTGGGATTATTAAAGCAGCTCCATGGTGTCTTAATCAGAGCGCTGCTGTGCCGCAGAGTCTATTAGCACCGAGTGTTGAGCACTTTACTGCCTTCCATTATCACCACAAGATGTTAGGTTGTCAACGTGTTGTGTAAAGCGCCATTAGATGAGTGTGTGTTTGTGCGTGTGAATTTGTTGTGTGTTTCTTGTACGCGCATCTGTTGGGGATCCTTGATGGGTCCAACGTCAGCATCTTCTTCCTCAACCATGGAAAGCAAAGAGGGTTTAGGTCTTTTTATGGGCAGGCAGTGAGCCACGACCATGACTTGTACACGACTAGTCAGCCAGCTCACACATCCTCCAATGAGACTCGCAGTGAAGTTAGTGGTTTCAGAGGTCACTAAGTCATTAGTGGATTAAAGAGGTCATCTCTCCAGGTATGCTCCCCTGAACACTTGGAATCAAACCCCAAACCTTTGGGCTGGTAGTTGCATACCCTATAGCCGCCATCCGGCACTGTTTATAATACTGAAGGTGCGTTGTCTTGGAAACCACCTTGTTGCCCTTCAGGAATGAAAAGCGTGAGCCTTCTCTTATCTTTAACAGTGGAGTGATAATTTGTAGGATCTATACATGTGTGTTGTTGTTTTGTTAAAGTGTCAGCTTTAGCTAAACTCCAGTTTAATTAAAGGGCGTGGTTGCGCTGCCTTCTGGCACCCCAGCAGAAGGGCTTCTGACCTTTCCCTGAAGTTTGTCCTTTCTTGGTTCCTGTAGTCTGTGCTGGAGGCGTCAACACCGCTGACAGATGGTTGTGTTTTGATCGGCCGATACCACCGGCAGTTTGGGTTCTAGATTCTGGTGCTGTGCCAAACATGCTACAAACATTCTGTTCGCATTGAGTTGGCTTTGATTAGCGTTAATCATTTCACGTATAATTTCATTAGTTTTCAGATGAAATGTGGGTTTGAAGAAGACTAAAGTGATGTAAGACTCTCCATATTCCCGCCACAACCCTCGAGCCGTTGCGATGCACGAGACATCGCTCTGTGTGTCGTTTGTTTGTGTGTTTTCCCATGAAGTTAATCACACAGCACTCAGCACAACACCCGAGCGGAAAACATAAACACAGGGCAATTTTCAAACCATTTTCATCCTTGATCCTTCAACAACATCCCATCCCGCCGCCTTCCTCCAGCTCAGAAAATGCTCCGTGCACACGACACACAGCGCAGCCCTTCCTCTCATCGATCCACCTCCTCTGCTAACGCGTCTCAGCCTCACGCTGCCGACGAACGCGCTCCGACACCGGGAGCAGCGCAGACGGCGTCTGATTTCAGAACCTCAACGTGTGCTTCATTCACAACACCCGACTCTGGGGCGGCATGTGGCTCAGGAGGTAGAGCGGGTCGGCTGGTCACCGGAAGGTCGCTAGGTCAACCCCCGGCTCCTCCTAGCTAGAGTGTCGAGGTGTCCCTGAGCAAGACGCCTCGCCCTGACTGCTCCTGACGAGCTGGCTGTCGTCTTGCGTGGTTGACACCGCCGTCGGTGTGTGAATGTGTGTATGAAGGGGTGGATTAATGTGTGAGTGTGTGTATGAATGGGTGAAAGTGTGCATGAATGGGTGAATGTTATAATGGCTATATTGCAAAGCGCTGTGAGTGGCTAATGGTTAGAAAAGCGCTGTATAAATGTAGTCCATTTACCTTTACTCTTTCACAACAGCAGGAACGATGAGTGAGATCCGGGCGGTGCTCCAGTGAATGGAAGCTTCTCCTCACCTCCGCTCGGTTCTGCTGCTAGCGCGCTGTGCGACCCGCGCACGCATCATCCGCCGCTACAGCCCTGGGCACAGCTGAGCTAGCACGCCGCTGAGCTAGCACATCGCTAAACTAGGACTCCGCTGAGCTGGCACAACGAGTTGCTAGCACGCCGCTGAGCTAGCACGTATCATCCGTTGCTACAGCCCTGGGGCGCGGCTGAGCTAACACGCCGCTGAGCTAGCAAACCACTGAGCTACCACACCGCTAAGCTAGAACACAGCTGAGCCGGCACGCCGCGGTGCTAGCACGCCGCTGAGCTAGCACGCCGCTGAGCTAACACGCCGCTGAACTAAGACGCCGCTGAGCTAGCACGCCGCTGAGCTAGCACGCCACTGAGCTAACACGCCGCTGAACTAAGACGCCGCTGAGCTAGCACGCCGCTGAGCTAACACGCCGCTGAGCTAACACGCCGCTGAGCTAACACGCCGCTGAGCTAGCACGCCGCTGGGCTAGCACGCCGCTGAGCTAACACGCCGCTGAGCTAACACGCCGCTGAACTAACACGCCGCTGAGCTATCACGCCGCTGAGCTAACACGCCGCTGAGCTAACACGCCGCTGAGCTAACACGCCGCTGAGCTAGCACGCCGCTGGGCTAGCACGCCGCCGAGCTAACACGCCGCCGAACTAACACGCCGCTGAACTAACACGCCGCTGAACTAGCACGCCGATGAGCTAACACGCCGCTGAACTAACACGCCGCTGAGCTAGCACGCCGCTGAGCTATCACGCCGCTGAGCTAGCACACCGCCGCGCCGCGCCCACCTTCCTCACTTTGTCTTCTTTACTCTGTGCGGTGGTACAGATCGGCCCCCCCGCTGGGGCCCCGCTCTGCCTTCCTGTTGCAAATTGGCGGCCCCCCCGCCGTGTTGACTAACATTCCCGGCGCCGCGCCTATGGAAGTCCTGACACCGTTTACCGGAGAGGAGAACACACCCCGGTGCCTCACTGCTGGGGCGTGTTCGTGTTTGTTTGGCGCTCGGAGTGTTTCTCTCCCCCGGGCCGGCGGAACCGGCGGCGTGTTAACCGCCAGCCGGGCTGGGGGGGGCCGGGGGGGGGCAACGGGGGGACCGGGAGGTATTGGGACAGCCCTTTGACTTATAGTTGTTGTGTGTGTGTTTGTGTGTGTGTGTGTTTGTGTGCGGTGGGGTTGTGGTTGTGTGTGGTTATGGTGTTTGACTCCCAGCCGAACAGGTTCTGGGTTCGATCCCCGTTGTCAACAGTCAACCTTCAGTTCTCCTAGACCACGACAAGCCGAACTCGTCCCCTCCCTCAGCCTCCCCCACCCCCTCAGCCTCCCCCTCCCCCTCAGCCTCCCCGCCCTCAGCCTCCCCCCCCCTCCCTCCCCCCCCCCCTCCACTCTACTGTTAAATAGAGGCGTCCATGAGGCCGGTGTACCTTCTCCCGCTAGCGCCGCGGCGGCTACGCTATAAATCACTGTAGGGGATGATGGAGCTGGCCGCTCGGCCTCTCCAGGTGTGTAAGATTAACGGCCCGCGGCTCTGATGCCGCGGCGCGCGGGGCTAGCGCACCGCGGCGCGCTCAGGGGAGCTCGCGAAGCCAGGTGCGGCACAGGACTCAGCAGAGATATATCTTAGCTAGCTGTCGCCGTGGGGCTTATGCAACTGCACTCACTGTTGTTGTCGTTGTTGTGGTTGTTGTTCTTTAAGGGGGGCGGCAGGGGGGTTGTTTGTTTGTTTTTGAGCTTTAGAGTGATGTCTGTGTTGAACACATTTTAAATGCTCACGCCTTACAGAAGGGTTTGAGAGGAGACGACTAGGGAGGGATGGTGAGGGGGTTTGAGATGAGAGGGTGAGGGATGGTTTGAGATGAGAGGGTGAGGGATGGTTTGAGATGAGAGGGTGAGGGATGTTTGAGATGAGAGGGTGAGGGATGGTTTGAGATGAGAGGGTGAGGGATGGTTTGAGATGAGAGGGTGAGGGATCTTTGAGATGAGAGGGTGTAGGGATGGTTTGAGATGAGAGGGTGAGTGATGTTTGAGATGAGAGGGTGAGGGATGTTTGAGATGAGAGGGTGAGGGATGGTTTGAGATGAGAGGGTGAGGGATGGTTTGAGATGAGAGGGTGAGGGATGGGTTAGAGATGAGAGGGTGAGGGATGGGGTTGATCGTTTGAGATGAGAGATAGTGAGGGGTGGTTTGAGAGGGTGAGGGATGTGTTGATGGGTTTGAGGTGAGAGGATGAGGGATGGTTGAGATGTGAGGGTGAGGGATGGGGTTGAGATGAGAGATAGTGAGGGATGGGTTGATGAGTTTGAGCGCTGAATCATATGAGCTGCAGCAGTGGAATAATTATCAGACAAGGTTAAACATTGTATTGTTAATAAACCATTGTTAGGATTGATTAATATTTCACACTGTCTGGATAACAAACCCAACAAAGGGTTTTGTCACAGAGTCTTTTATAAAGGCAAAAGTATCTTACAGCTTATCCACGGGACCTGAAAACTAAACAGAGCTTTGGAGTTAAGTCCAGAAAATAGTATCATTTATAATGACGATGATGATAGCGTGATTAGGGGTACCTACCACTACTACTACTACTACTACTACTACTTCTATTACTACCACTACCACTACCACTACTACTACTTATATTACTACCACTACTACTACTACTTCTATTACTACCACTACTACTACTATAACTTCTACTAATACTTCTACTACTATGTGATACTCTTACCACCACTACTACTACTACTACTACTACTACAACTAGCTAATACCACTACATTACCATTACGGATGCTACTACTGTTACTACTACTACTACTACTGCTGCTACTACTACTACTGACTATACTACACCTTATGCTATTCATACTTCTACTACTGCGGCTACTAGTACTAACACTGGCAACTGATACTGGTATTACTATTAGGCCTACTAGTACAAAAATACTAAGACTTATAATAAGGTTACAGAATAACATAGGCATGGCATAATAACAGGCGTTAGATTAAGTTGAAGTTTCTGAATAATAAAAGTACCTTCGATCAAAAGTGAAATTAGCCCAAAAGTTCCGGGCTGCGTGGATCCGTCTGCAGCGTTGGCAGGTTTCTCTGTACCTCTTCTAGGGCTTCATTATCGCGTCAACTCCTCTTTACCTCCGGAGCTGCTGCCTACATCATGCTAATTCAAACGCTAAGCGATTCATCGGCCAGAAGGGGTCGACTAGCATTATATCGTCTCTGCGCGCCTGTCTATCTGTACCTGAGCTCTGAATACATTAGACGGAGCCCCCGCCCGTCTTTCCCACGCCCGCCGCCTCCCGATGTCTGCTGCTGACAATGAACTGCCAGGTTTGATGTGGAGGTTAACGCTCTGCGAAGAACAAACACCTCTAAATAATAATCACGCTGGATAAACCCCCCTCTACTCCGGCAGCACGGCCGTTTCCCCGGGCCCGTACGGACGGCCGTTCATCCAGAGCAGGGCTGTTTGTACGGCCGCGCGGCGATTAAATCCCACCTAGGCGTCTCGAATCCTAGTCTTTGTGTAAATACTTCGGGATCGTCGGCGCCGGGGGAGTTTTAAAGCGCGGCGGCGGTGACGGCGGTGGGTTTTACAGGCGTCGGGGCGGTGTTTAAACAGCGCTATCGGGTAAATATGAACCGTCCTTCCTGGCCGGCGACCAGGTGAGAGTGGGGGCCGTGCCTGATGAATAACTCACCGACGGAGATGTTTAATTCATGGGCCGTTCCTCTCGGGGCTGGAGAACCGGCTGATTGGGAGTCTGTTGGAAGTCCCCGAGACTGCGGGGGGATTCTGACACGGGCCTGGGGGTGAGAACACTGGCTCTCTGCCTGAGTGCCCCTGAGCAAGAGCAGAGGAGCTGCTCCTTAACGTGACATTCACCACCTGATACCTGCCGAGATACAACCTAAATAATGCAGCTCCCACCTCGGAGTATGTGGATGAACGGAGCGAGTAGAACTGGGCAGTAGGCTACATACAAGTAAAATAAATAAATACGTATATTCTGATAAATAATGGAAATGTAGATGAATATACCTTAGCTCAATGAAACTAATCAAGTATGACTAGGCAGTAGCCTACATACAAATACAACACACTAAATACTTACATTCTGGTAAATAAATGGAAAAGTAAGAGACTTTAACAAATTAAGAGGCAAATTTAACTAAATGGTTATTTTAGGTATAGTGTAAAATGAATAAATCAACAAAAAAATAATTGACAAAAACAGCCATTTTAAAGTTGTTTATTTGGAGTTGTTCTTCACCGCCACTGGGCTCCTAAAATGGCCCCCGGAGACAGTGGATGAAGGACAGACCGGTTTCCCGCTCTGTCCTCCCCCCCGTAAACACTGCGGAGAGAACGTTACTTAAGAGAATTAAACGTCCCGGCTGTTGGGTTTGGCCCGCTGCCATGTGACAAGAGGCGAGAGTCAAGTCATGACAAACTTTATTTGTTCAACACGTACCGCGAACGCCAGCGTCTCAAAGAGCCTCGCACAATGCAATTAAATTGAAGCTGAAGAGCTTAAAAAACAAGCAATGAAACGATAAAAACAACCGATAAACAAAACAATGACATTAAAAAGGATTCAATTGTAGACATAGCTAGAGCAAAGATCCACTGGGAAAACAAGATGAGGATTCGGAAGAAGGTCTCTCGACGAACTGAACAACAACACTGACACGTCCTTATCTGTAATCTCCTTAAGGTTACCTTACCTAGCTGATGCTGGGTACACCTGCAGTGTGACTCATGGTGCTGACTAGCTTGATAAGCCCTACTCTAAAATAAAATGTGAGAATCTAGTTGATGTGTTGCTTTGGCTTCTAACAACATCTATGATTTATTAAGAAATGTTTTCTGGAACACAGAGATGTTTACAAAAACGAGTAAACACACACATACACACACAGACACACACACAGACACAGACACACTCGGTGGAATATGTTAATCAAGCAGATGTTTGTGTGCGTGTGCATGTATAAATTAAGTGTGTGCGTGTGCTACACCCTTGGTGTGTGTGTGTGTGTGTGTGTGTGAGATTGTGTACTTGCTTTTGTGCGTGCGGTCTCCTTCTCTTGTAGGTTATGTGTGCGTGTGTGTGTGAGTGTAAGAGATTCTGTGTGTGTGTGTGTGTGTGTGTGTGTTGGCATGCGGTATTCCTCCCAGGTTATGTGTGCGATGTGTGTGTGAGTGCGTATGTGTGTGCATGCATGACACTGCTTGTTCATGCTGTCTCCTGGCCTACCATGGCGTGTGTGTGTTCGTGTGTGTGTGTGTGTGTGCGCGCGTGTGTGTGTGCGCGTGTGTGTGTGGGACTGTGCGTGTGTGCGTGTGTGTGCGTGCGTGTGTGTGCGTGTGTGTGTGTGCTCCCTGCCCCGTGCAGTGAGGACTGGTGCTAAGCTGTAATAACACACCCCACTGGCGTCTGAAATATTCATAGCCAGATAAAGCCGACGGAGGGAGCAGTCACACAGATTCTCCCCCTAATCCCTCTCCTCTCCTCTCCTGGTCACCCTAATCCCCCCCCCCCCCCCCGCCGCCCCCCCTCCACCCCACCTGGCGGACCCCCGACTCCCCCGCTGGGCGGAGGGTAGACCGCCACCGCCCGCCCTGAGCTCTCCATCGCCCCCCCCTTATCATCCCTCACACACCAGAATCATATCTGTGTGTTTTGTGGATTATGTATAATAGGGGGGCAGAGTGAAGTTGCAGTAATCTGACGTCCACTGTCTGTCCACACAGTGGGGATGTAACCTTCTTAATGTGTGTGCTTTCAGTCAACCTTTTGTCGTTTCCATTCTTATTCATTTGCATATTTGTGTGTGTGTGAGAGGGAGTTTATGTTTGTTTATGTGTGTGTGTGTGTGACTGTGTGTGTGTGTGTGTGTGTGTTTGTGTGTGTGTGTGAGAGTGTCCGTGTGCGTGTGTGTGTCTGTGTGTGTTTACGTTCCTTTGTGCCCTTGATTATGTGTTAGCATGTGTGTGTGTGTGCATTATTCTGCAATAGGATTAAAAAGCCAAGCATTACAAGTGACCTCCAAGCTCTTGTGATTGGCTGCACTGGTTGTTGCTATCCCCAAGCTGATTGGTGCAACACAAGGCCCGCCTTTCATTGACATCTTACCCAGCGTGTGGTTTTCATTACATGCAGGGTGTGAGTGGGCATGGAGAACCCACCACCTATCGGACGTACGACTCAATAGTCTGAATGTCAACAGGACTTTTTCATACGTTTCTATCCAAGCCTCATTATTCATGTTATTTGCATGAATATATGTTTTTTTTGTATGTTCAATATATGTTTTTTTTGTATGTTCAGCGTGGCTTTCGAGAGGTGTCCCCTCTCGATCTGATATTATTTGTACGATCTAGTTTAAGCATTGGAAGTTTTTGCTGTTTATGTTGCAGAGATAGTTATTGTGCCACAGATATATTGAGTAACTCTGAGAGAGAGAGAGAGAGAGAGAGAGAGAGAGAGAGAGAGAGAGAGAGAGAGAGAGAGAGAGAGAGAGAGAGAGAGAGAGAGAGAGAGAGAGAGAGAGAGAGAGAGAGAGAGAGAGAGAGAGAGAGAGAGAGAGAGAGAGGCGGGGGGAAGGGGGGAGAGAAAGAGGGTTGTTTTTTAACAGAATGCTCGAGGTGATTGACTCATTTGTGTGATGGTAAAGAGGTGAGCCTGTAAAAGCAGAGCGTAGCCCCAGTGGGTATGAAGGTAATTTCTCTCATGAATCACTGCCCGCGTTGTCGTCTGATTGCCTTAAAGTGCGAGACTATCTACTATCTATTTTCACTCACTTGGTTACCCGTCGAAAACCGTTAATAATGCCCCGGGTCCCAAAGCGACTTGTTTGAGGAGGTTTCCGTGGACTCGACAAAACCTTACGCAGTCGCCCATCATAAGAAAACTCTTAGAGACGATCAGAACAAACGCTCCTGATCCCTGGTGAGACGCCCGTGTTGGTTTGCGTTAGTGGGGACGGCTGTGTCTTGGGATCTATGTTTAAAAGCCTATTGGTTGTAACTCTATCTGCTGTACTATGAGGTTTGAGACGTTTATAAGTGTATACATTTACTGTAAGTTCCGATTTCACCTACACCCTGCATAGCCCCCCCCCCCCCCTACCACCCCACCCCTCTTACGCACTTATTATCTGTTGTGCGTCCAGGCACTTAAAAACAGTACTTGTTTTGCATTGTGCAGCATCTTATCTTAGCTATCTTTGTTGCATACGGCGAATAGGTTAACCTAGCGATTGTTTGTGCTTGGCACTTGGTTCTATCAACATCCTTACTGTACCGAAAGTCATATAGTTTCTCTCTCTTCTGACAAATGTACTTTGTCATTGTAAATCGCTTTTGGATAAAAGCGTCTGCTAATTGCCCTGAATGTCAATGTGAATGTAAATGTGAACCAGGGTGTGTGTCTGGATCTAGGCTGGTGACCGCCGCTCCCTGACCAGGGCAGAAGGGGCGAGGTGTCCTCTGGCTAAACACAGGTCGAACCCAGTAAGCCCAGAGGCCGTCTCTCTGCCGACAGCCTGGTTCTCAGCGCGTCCACTGGACCCCTGGGGCAGAGCCGCGTGTTAGCCCCGGCCCGGGGGGTCTCAGAGCCGGCCTGAGGGTACCTAAGACGGCTCCTCATCCCCCGCCCCCGCTCCGCTTCCCTGCTCTGGGTGAGGGCCATCGAGGCGGGAGATGTCCTATCAGGGGGGAGAGCGCTCCACTACAGCGCCTCTACAGCGCCTCTACAGAACCAGGGCTCTTGTGGGGAGCTCGTACCCAGAGCTACACGGCCAGGAATACCGCAGAGGCAAACAAACGCAGCGAGCGTGAAGATTGGAGATTACCTGGAAATTGGCAGGTGAGGCGTCCATGAAGAGGAGAGATGTTG
>NC_044054.1:32184276-32189276 GCF_902167405.1 Gadus morhua
ATTTATACTGTCCAACCCCTACCTGCTCCTTAACGACCTTGTCACTCCATATATACTGTCTAACCCCTACGTCAGTATTTATATAGTCTAACCCCTACCTGATCCTGACCAACATCACTAGAGACACCGTGTAATCATTATCTGCTCTTTAATGAAATGTATCTAAAAAACAAAAAAACCCTTTGGATAAAATCATCTGTTAAATTACTGAATAGTTACATAAATAAAATTAAGCTTAATTAAAGCAATTCATTCTCATAAACCCAAGTATAATTAGTGGATTAAACGTGTAATGTATTGTGATGCATCCGTGATAATAGGATAAACGTTATGTTAGGCCTTAATGCGTGTAAACAGACGTTTAATTCATCTCTGAGCAGAGAGAAGAGCTGACATTTGGTGATGTACCAGGGAGACACTCGGATCGTCAAACACTCATAAATAATACATGAACCAGTCGCAGCATAAACCACACAGAGCTCCGAGTGGTTTGGAGAGAATGGCTCCCAGCACTCCATCTCTCCGAGGCCAGGCCATGGGCTGGGGGGGAGGGGGGGGGGGGGGGGGGTAGATGCCTTGCTCATGGTCAACAAGTACTAAGCGTTCGTATGAACCAGCAACTCTTCCCCTACCTGCTCAGTTTCCCTAGATTCTGCAGCCCAAGCCATCATGGCTTATTGACGTGTGTGTGCGTGCACTTGTGTGTGTGTGTGTGTGTGTGTGTGTGTGTGTGTGTGTGTGTGTGTGTGTGTGTGTGTGTGTGTGTGTGTGTGTGTGTGTGTGTTGTAGAGCATCCTCCTCCCTGGTTTCCCCGGCTAATTGATTTTGATTTGAATTGTAATCTATTAATATAATTAGACATTGGATGTGAATTGATTTAGTCCTCTTGATAAATCAGCAGAACAGAAACTCTCAGCTGCACGTCGGAGCGCAGGCTCGGCACGCCACTTACAACAAAATAACTTCAACTACAGCAACGATACAATGAACTACAACAACCAAAACCACGCCAACAACAGCTACAAAACCAGGAAGTATACAACCACAATCACACCAACTAGAGCATCAATACCAGGAACAACAACAACAACAACTACCTGACCTACAGCAACAACAAAAGATCCAGAACTACAACTACCTCAACTACAGCAACAATACACGGCACTACACCGACAACAAACCAACAATATCAGGAAGTAAAACGATTTGGCGACGACAGCACGACGGGGTCGACCCTCCGGTGAGTGCTGAGAGCAGTCCAGTCCATTAAAGTCCATATAAAACATGTCTGGGTGCTATTCCACAGCGTTTAGGGCACTAAGAGCGTTCCGGTGCCGAGGGGCACTTCCACTCCGCGGGGCCGGGTGTGAGCCGGCATCGCGGCCGTAGATTGACAAATAAAGCGCCTCCGGTTTGCAGCCCGACGCCCTAATGGCAGATAATTGTGGGCTTGCAGCACGAAGCGTAGGTATGCTATGCAAATACAACGAGGAGGAGCGTTTCCCCAGCGCGGTTCTGCATCTCTGCCTCCTGTCGTTATGTAGGCCAGGCCGTGCGTGGCGCGGTGGACACGGGCCACTATTAATAGCCACGTTGTTGATCGTCTTTGAGGAAACTTTAGAGTCTACGGTTGAATCTCCGGTATCACTTCGACGTGAAATACCCCCCGATGGATGACGTCCCTCCGGTGAACGAACCACTAGGGGAGAATAACGTAATAATAACACCGGCGCGATGTCCTCCTTTTTAACCGCCCCGTAAATAACGAGCGTGGGGCCGTGAGCCGCCTCCAGCGGTCTGAGGTCACTTGATTGGTTGTAAGCGGCTCCGGGAGGGGCTCCGGGAGGGGCCCCGGGAGCGTCTGGGGCCCCATTACCTCGGGAGGCCGGTCACTTCATTTCAAGGCTGTGGTTTTCATTAACCGCCGCCGCCCCCCCGCCTATTAGGAGAGGGACCGCTTGGCCGCCGCGTGGCCATCTGGCCGCCGCGCCGCCGGCAGGCACCACGCCGACTCCACTGCGCGCCCAGTGAGGGGCCCGGGCTGATAGGGGAGGACACGGCCCTCTGTGACTCAGGGGGAGGGGGGAGAGGGGGGAGAGGGGGAGAGGGGGGGAGTAACGAAGGGGAACAGCCAACAGCGCGTGCTGAGGAATGAGAGAGAGGCGAGGGGAAAAGGGAGGGAGGATGCAAGCAGACAAGATACGCAGTTATCATTGGTCCGTCCGTCTGTCTGTGTCTATGTTTCTATCTTTCTGTTTGTCTGTCTGCCTGTATTTTTAGCTTTCCGTCTGTCATTCCGGATGGCTTACTATCCATGTACCTTTTGTATCCGTCCATCTATCTGTCTGTCTATCTGTCTGTATGTCTATCCGTCTGACGGTAATTAACCTCGCTGTTGGTGGGACCTAGACGTATCATTATTACGTATTACATAAGATCATGTAATGATTAGCCCCTGGGAAGACTAAATGAACACCCAGGGGTGTGTCTGTGTGTATGTGTGTGTGTGTGTGTGTGTGTGTGTGTGTGTGTGTGTGTGTGTGTGTGTGTGTGTGTGTGTGTGTGTGTGTGTGTGTGTGTGTGCGTGTGTATGCGCGCCTGTGTGTGTGTGTGTGTGTGTGTCTGCGTGTGTGTGCGTGTGAGTGCTCTCATCATAGCTAACGACAGAGGGGGTAACTTCTTGCCAACTTCTCCCCAGAAGGGGAGGACCTGCCCGCCTGCAGTACCGTGCGCCGCCGATAGGAGCTGTCCTTGGTGCTGAAGCACCAGGCTGTCCGCGGCGCTGAACCTCCACCAGGCTGCTGGAGCCCAGAGCACATAAAGCAGGCAATCCGCTTACGGAGCGTCCAAACGAGAAGAGCTCCGCGTTTCTCTCGCTCTTCTTTCTCTGACAAATCGACTCGAGTCTCCGAACTGCTGAGCAAGTGAGAGAGGGAGAGAGAGAGAGAGACAGAGTCCGCCTATGAGGCGATATTCTCCAGCACTTGGGCTCTCGGTTCCGCTTTTCCTTTTTTGATTTGTTTCAACCAGGAAGTATTTCATACGAGGACGGATTTTGCGAGCGATCGGCGACCTCGACTCCTCCAGACATGCGTCTCCGGAAAGAGCGTCATGCGAGCGGCTTGGTGGCCGTGTGGGTGGTCGCGGCTGTCCTCGTCAGCACCCAGGGACAAGGTAGGACCTCACACGCACTTTGGGGAGGGGGGGGGGGATCCGCGTCTCTGTCTGCGGTTGAACTGCGGGTCTGCGGGGTGACAGCGTCCGCGCCTCCCGGCAGCGGACGGCTGATCCACAAGTGCGTGAGTGTGTTTGCGGTTCGCTTCATGCATTTCTTGTTGTTGTGTGCTAGTAGATCGATAGTAGATCGAGTCTTCAGAACCGGACTCGGTGCCGTTTTCTCTACGTCTTGGTAACTAAGTTGATAACTACAAATAAAGGTTGGGATTGATTTCTTGGAATCAATAGTGGGACCTAAAATTGGACAATTATTTGAAATATTATAATAATAAAACAATGAACTCATGATAAAAAAAATCCATTTAGCATTTCTTAAAAAATAAAAATCGTTGTCACAGAAAATTAATATATACTTTAGTTCGCTTGCTCCCAATCGGGAGTTTTCTAAATTAATGGAAAGTTATATTACCTTTAATTCTTTCATACAAACACACACACACACACACACACACACACACACACACACACACACACACACACACACACACACACACACACACACACACACACACACACACACACACACACACACACGTGCACACAAATACAATTAAAATCCATATTACAATCAAACAGTACCTGTCATTTTCTATTCAAATATGTGTGACGGTATTGTTGACATAGCGGTGTGTAAACAATGAGTATAGTGTGTGTGTGTGTGTGTGTGTGTGTGTGTGTCCTTGTCTTTGTGTGTGTGTGCGATGTGTATGGGCGTTGTGTATGTGATAGCATTGTTGACATAATGTTGTGAAAACACAGAGTACAGTGTGCGTGTGCGTGTATGTGTGTGCGTGTGTGTGTGTGTGTGTGTGCATGTGTGTGTGCGCGTGCACAGGGCCCGTTTGACTGACGTGTCCCTGGCTGTAACACTAATCCTGAAGATTACTTCTCAGGCTGTTTGACACGGGCTGCATTAGTCCCGCCTCCACAGGATTCATTATCACTCGTCTGTCTCCGCGATGACATCATCGCCCCCCGTCTCTCGGGTCAAAGCCGTCCCTACCCTTCAGTTCAGCCTCTCCTCCTCCTCCTCCCCCACCTCCTCCACCTCCACCTCCTCACCCTCCATCCTTCTGTCTCTCACTGTGGGGGATGTCGCGGGTGGAAGTGACACCCTCTCTCTCCCCTCCCACTCTACCCCCACTCTCTCCCTTCCCTCTCTCTCCCTTAATCGAGAGGCCATCTCTGGTCCTCTCTGGTCCTCTGGTCGTCTCTGGTCTCTGAGACGCTTCATTAAGGACGAGTGTTGCTTGTTTCCTGAGTTTAAACCTCGTGGTGGAAGACAGTAGCCAGGTGGACTAGAGCCTCCTCACACAGAGAGATTTTCACCGTGTGCTATTCCCACTCTTTAAAATTGAGCGGCTGCATTCATCCAAAAGGACTCGTTGGATAAGTCTTTAAGGAGCAGGTCGGGGTTAAACCACCGCATACGCGCCGCTGTTGGCACGCGGACACAGAATGATAGAGCGTCCTTTACGGTGAAACAGAACGCAGCCTCGTTCCTGTCCTCTGTTAAAACACGATGATTGTGTTTCTCTTTTGGGTCATGCTTCAAACGTGACTCACGGCTCTCGCGCTCCGCATGCTTTGGGCTCGAGGGCGTCTCGCTGAAGGAAGACCTTTCAGAATCAACCACACTGACCCTTCTGCCCTCTGACCTTTAAGCTAACATGCTAATGGTTTCCCCTTGGACGGTAATGCAATGTATGACCCCGATCTACTCACTACTCACCGGATCTCAGTAGAAGTACTAGTACCCTACG
>NC_044054.1:32194276-32204329 GCF_902167405.1 Gadus morhua
AGGAGGACACTTAATAGAGAGTGAGGTCCAGGAGACGGTGGTGTCAGCCCGAGAGAGAGGGAGAGAGATGTGACGGAGATGTTTGGAGAGGGGAATCATCAGGGATCACCACAGCCACAACTCTTCTGTTTTGGCACCGCAGTGGTGGAACGAGCTCCCTGCCGACGTCAGGACCCCCGGTTCACTCACCAGCTGCCGCAAGTCACTCAAGACCAATGTTGCCACAGTTACCTTGAAAAAGTAATCCGATTACTGATTACTAGTTACTCCTTAAAATAGTAACTTAGTTACTTTACTGATTACTTGGTTTTAAAAGTAACTAAGTTAGATTACAAGTTACTTTATTGGTTACATTTAGCTGCGAAAACACCCGCTGCCGCCTCAAAAAAAAAAAGTCAAGACTCACTTGTTCAGAGTTCACCTCGACTCTGCATAGCCTCCCCCTTACCCCCCACCCCCCACACACAAACGCACCTAGTGATTGTTAGTGCTTGGCAGCTGGTTCTATGAACATCCTTACCGTACCGACAGCGATATATTGTCGTTTTCTTCTGACAAATGCGCTGATCGTGAGTCGTCTGCTCGACGTCCCTAAATGTGAACGTACACAGGTCTCTGCGCAGCCATCGGGTCCGTCTCCGCGTGGGGAGAAGTGTTCCCTGCAGAAACGCTGAATCACCCCGGCAGCGTATCGTCCGTTGGGTTAAGAGCCGCTCCGACAAGAGTGATGACAGTGTCTTTCTAAGGAGGCCTGTGAAGGACCCGTCTGCACGGCGTCCTGGCGGCCTAACGGATTCAGAAAGCGCGACCCATCCAATTGTAAGTCTCCCACGCGCTTCAGCCGACGTGTTGGACGTCTCACTCCCCAGCCTGGGTGGAACCTGTCTCCCTGCGTCTGTGAAGTCCCCCCCCCCCCCCCTTGGCTGTCCCTCCTCTCGGTCACATCAGAGGGTGAGCAGGGTTTATGGTTGGACCCCCCCCCCCCCCCCCCCTCTCCCTGTATCGATCCTTCTGCTTGTTCCATGACAAACGGCACAGAAAAGTGGTTTCCTCCCCCCTCTCCTCCCCTCCACTCATCTCCTCCCCCCTCTCCTCCCCTCCACTCATTTCCTCCCCCCTCTCCTCCCCCTACCAATCTCTCTCCCTTTTCTACTCTCCTCCTTTACTTCTTCTGCCCTACTCTCATCTCCTCCCCTCTCTCCCCCCCTCACTCCTTCCCCCTCCTCGCCTCCCCTGCGTTGATCTCCTCCCCTTCTCCTCTCCTCCCTCTCCTCCTCCCCTCCTCCTCTCCTCCTCCTCTCCTCCTCTCCTCCTCCTCTCCCTCCTCCCCTCCTCCCCTCCTCCCATCCTCCTCTCCTCCTCTCCTCCCCCCCCCCCCCCTTCCTAATCAGGACTGGCGTGTTCCGGGCCGGTTGAGGGGGGGGTCTCTCTGAAGAGATTAGACCCCCATGGTCGACTCCCCCGTCTCCCCCATCACTGCCCCCCTTCACCCCTTATCTCCCCCATCAGCCTGCCATCAGCCCCCCCCCCTAGCCGCCAGATCCCATCTAGAAAGCATTTCATCTGGGTGTGTGTGTGGGGGGGGGGGGGAATGTGGTAAACAGCAGATAATAGGCTGTGTAGCGGTGGTGTGTGTGCATGTGTGTGTGTGTGTGTGTGTGTGTGTGTGTGTGTGTGTGTGTGTGTGTGTGTGTGTTTGGGGAGGATGGGTCTATTAGTATTCCCAGGTAGTGCTGACCTCTGTCAGACCCCACCTCACCCCCACCCACCTCCACCTCCACCCACCAGCAACGTTAATTTACTGTGAAAAGTTGTAATTGAATTCATCAGGGAGGGTAAACATATTATGAGAGGCAGATGAAGATACCAGTGTTGTGCGTGTGTGCGTTTCTGCAGGTGCAGGTGCAGGTGTGTGTGTGTGTGTGTGCCTGTGTGTGTGTGTGTTTTTCTGTGTGTGTGCGTGTGTGTGTGTGTGTGTGTGTGTGGGAGGATCGCAGCCTCACAGGTAATTGAAAGGCAAGAATTGTTGCCGGGCGCGGACCCGTCCGGAACGCTTTGTTGTTAAAAGAAACGCAGGAGCCGCGAACAGGAAGCGGGTTTGCCGCTGTTTCCCCTTCCCCTCGTGCTTTCGATTCATGGTAAAAAAAAACACGACGACGAGTGTTTTACTGGAGTGTGATGTGCGGTATTGATGTGCGGTATTGATAACCTGCTCATCCCGTTGGTTCCGCTCCGATAAGCTCTCCGACATTCTGCTTGTGGATAGAACATCTTCCCCCGGCGAGCCGCTCTGTAAACCGGTTCCCGCTCTCCTCACCGCTCGGTGTGCGGCGCTGGAGTGTGTAGCGGTAATCGCCCTCTGACACGGAGGGGATCTTGTGCGTGCGTGCATGCGTGTGTGCGTGTCCTTGTGTGTGCGTTTGTGTGCGTGCGTTTGTGTAGCGGTAATCACCCTCTTGACACGGAGGTGTGCATGCATGCGATGCCTACGTGCGTTTGTGCATGCATGCGTGCACTTGCGTGTGTGTGTGTGTGTGTGTGTGTGTGTGTGTGTGTGTGCTTGTGCGCATGCACGCGTGCCTGTGTGTGTAGCTGTCCAGCGATGCTCTTCCAATCGTCCGCTCGGTGGTTTGGTTAAGCCTTTTCCCAACGATGCCTCAAGTGTTGGGTTGGAGCTGCGTGTCCTGACGTGTGAGCGGCCGTAGGAGGGCCGGCCCTCGGCCCGGAGGGTCATTGACACATTAAAGGCGAAGGGAGGGGCGGTGTGGCCGGTCGGCCCGGTCCAGCGGTCCTCTGCGTGATTGCACGTCTTCTGTGGAGATGAAGAGCACTGGAGCGTCCTCACATCTCCGTCGGCCGCTGAGAATGGATTACTGGGAGTGGGAACAGCTGGAGCTCCTCTGGCCGCCTCTCATTGATCGCTCGACTCATTCTTTAGGTGTGAAGGCAGGGCCCCCCCCCCGTCCCCGTCCCCGTCCCCGTCCTCTCACTCCCCCCCCCCCCCCCCCCCCGTTCTCTCACTCCCCCCCTCCCATCCCCCCCGTCCCCACACACCCACCGCCGGCCACCAGATGAAACCATGAAAGTCGTTTCTTCCCCACTCGGTCTCCAGCCTGCGTTCTGAGGGCAGGATCGTACAGGACTCCATCGACGCCCGACGTACGCCAGAAACAAAACCAAATTGCTCCGATATTAGATTGGGTTGAAGGAGCTGCCGCCGCCCCCCTCTCTGTTTCAATCCTCTCTACTTTCTTCTCTCCAGATCAGATATGAATCATATGCCGGGTGTTAAAGCTGACACCAGGCCGAGGTGTTACAAAATAAAAGGGATCGTAACAATGCCGGCTGCTCGCTGGGCAATCTGGTTTGGACCGAAAGTCGATATGGCTGCGATGCGAGTGTTCAGATGAACGGTGAAGTCATCAGCGATCCGGGAACCTTGCCGTTCATCTCCTGCTCTCTCGCTCTCTCTCGCTCTCTGTGTCTCTCTCTCTTTATCTCTCTCTCTCTCTCTCTCTCTCTCTCTCTCTCTCTCTCTCTCTCTCTCTCTCTCTCTCTCTCTCTCTCTCTCTCTCTCTCTCTCTCTCTCTCTCTCTCTCTCTCTGTGGTCTTGTTCACTGCCTTTAAAGTAGTTTCTCCCTCTATGCATCCTTCTTGTTTATTTACATTTACATCAATACCTCAGAGAGAGAGAGGGGGGGATAAGGAGTGAGGGGAGAGGGAGAGAATGAGAGAAAAAGAGAGAGAGAGAGGGAGAGAGAGAGAGAGAGGGAGAGAGGGAGAGAGAGAGAGAGAGAGAGAGAGAGAGAGAGAGAGAAAGAGAGAGAGAGAGAGAGAGAGAGAGAGAGACAGAGAGAGAGAGAGAGAGAGAGAGAGAGAGAGAGAGAGAGAGAGAGAGAGAGAGAGAGAGAGAGAGAGAGAGAGATGTGAGTGTGTTTGTGTTAGTGAGTTCCTCTAACCTGCAGCAGACAGCAGAGCAGAGTAACCGCTCCCAGGGACATTGGTTTGATGGATCCCTTATTCCCTCCTTCTCTCCAGTTTTCTTCTACACTGGTTTGACATACTGGGAATATACTCCAGTACAATAACTAATAATAGAACGCTGGCAGGCGGAGATAACCCCAAGAAAAACGATGCTCTCAAACCCTACTAACCTAACTATAACAAACCTAACTAACCATACTAACCTAAGAGATAACTAACCTCTGATAAAAATATACTCTAGAGAACTGATAATACTAGACATATAAACCATGGGAAATATATTCTCTGATGGATAAATTCTCTGATACAAATGCCCTCCATGAGTATATACTACTCTATACTCGTGAGAACCCACTGTACTCTGATAGAAGCAGTCTGGTAGACCCCCCAGTCTCCACTGTGAAGTATCCACCCCCCACCCCTTGAGTCTTGTTGCTGCTGGGAGTTTCTTGTTATGTGTGCATTGGCTGTGTGGGGAAATTACTTGGACGGCAGGGGGTCTGGGAGACAGAAACAGCTGTTCAGAGGTTGTGTTTCAGTATTCCGGAGCTTTCTGCTCTCTAAGCCTCGCTCGGCTTTCTCCACAATGGCATAAGAACTGCTTTATCGGGCGAAAGAAATGAAATGATTGGTGTGCGTGCGTGTTTGTGTTGTGTTGTGTGTGTGTGTGTGTATCTGCTTGTGTATGGTGTGCGTGCGTGTGTGTGTGTGTCTGTGCGTTGTGTCTCTGTGTGTGTGTGTGTGTGTGTGTGTGTGTGTGTGTGTGTGTGTGTGTTTATCTGCATGTGTGCACTGTTGTGGGGATTGGGTGCAGCTGTCTGCAGAAGTATTCTTTATGATAAATCATATCTCCTTATACTATATATAGCGGGAAAAAACTGCAAATCCACCAACAAAAAACCCATTCCTGAGAACAGCGGCCGATAGCACGTTACATGAAAGGCCGCCGACGGCTGTCGGACGGCTGACACAGCGGAGGCCCGAAACTCGCATCTTCGGAGAATAAATACAGCGTTGGATCGTGATCCTGGCGCTGTGCCCGCCACTGGACTTAATCTGGATTAGGGGCCGGGGCCGGGGATGGGATTGGGGCGCGCGGTCGGCTAAGCCGCGCCAAGGGCTGGACAAGGGCTTCCCGATGACAGCGCCGTGCCTGTCGACTCCGCCGCCGCCGCCGCCGCCGCCGCCCGCTCCGGCGGCGAGCCTCCACGGCGAGTGATGAGCATTTGCATAATGTCATTCTGATTTTCATGGAGATCAGCGGTTAAAATGATAATTTCCCCCTCTTGCCCACTTTTTAGTATTCATAGCTCGGCCCCGATAAAGGAAATTGCATGTATGAACAGTCGCTATGGGAACATCCATTGTGTTTCCTTTGCGACTGTGTGCGTTATTTTTATCTTAATTATTACATTTCCCAAAGAGTAATTTCAGCGGCCGGGTTCTGAATAGTTGTACTAGTACCGCAATGTATATATTAGCATATATAGCTAAGAAAATATGATCAGGGACCGAGGACTCAATATCAGGTTCCAGACACATACGAACTGAATGAGTTACCGTGGTAACATAACACAACAAGGGTTTGTTTTTTGTATCAGACGTTTGCCGGACCAAATCCGTGCTATCCTTAGACGTGTTTTTCTTTGGTGGGCGTCAAACTAAGCTAAGTCTCTGGTCTCTCCCGGCTAATGATAGCGTAGCTTTGTGAAACAACCCGAACAGGGAATAGGGATTCATGATTGGCTCGGCTTTGAAGGAAACATATTGATTCCTCTGAAGAATCCCTCTGAAGCGCTCTGAAGAAAACAACAAGAATATGAAATACGATTTTTACAGCGAGTCGGAAAAAAACGTTGTCCTCTGAGGCTCAGAGCCGACGCTGTCGCCATGTTTGGCTCCAAACGACCGTTGAAGGAATGATCCGCTCGTACGACTGACATCCGCACCATGTACCTTGCTTTTCTTGTTTTTTATTCAACGAACAACGACAATCATGAACGCACACACGTGACAGAGTCATTTTACGTGGCTAATATTATCTCCAAAGCCCAGAATATAAAGTATTATATTATATCTCCTGGGTTGTGTTTGAACCAGGGTTTCAAAAACAGCGTGGAGAAACCCTTTGAGTTTGTGACAGCGAGGACGTTGATGAGTGCGGCCTTGTGTGCTTTCATCACCACCTCCCCCCCCCCCCCCCCCTCCAGATAGGAGGCTGTCTGAAAACCAGCTATTTATCTCTGGAGTGGCTGGTGGTGGTGCTGGCGGAGGTTGTGGTGGTGGTGGTTATGGTGTTGGGGCTGGAGGTGCTGGTGGTGGTGGTGGTAATGCTTGGGGTGGTGATACTGGTGATACTTGTGGTAGTGGTGTTAGTTGTGATGGTGCTGATGGAGGGGGAGCAGAGACTGCGGTCTCGTTCTTTGCGGCGTGTATCTGACGCTGCTCACCTCGGCCTGGCTTCCCCGCTGCGTTCCACCGGAAGATTCAGTTTCCCGCATGGTAATAACGTCCGACTTTGACTGTATAGGAGTCGGCGCCGTTTGAGACCTCGCGATAAAGGCGGAGTTATTCTGCCTCGGAGCCGTTATCTCCAGCCAACACGGGGAGAAACAGAAACAATTCTACATTTTGTGTTCTTGTCACAGCAATTGATCACGACACGCTGGCCGCAGGAACCAGCCGACGGCTTTTCATAACATCTAACTAAGATAAGTCCTGCCTGCGCTTTATTCTTCCTCTGAGACAAATTAGTTTTTGTGTCGCCTGGTTATCAAGGCCTTTCTTAGATTGCGTGTTGTCCTAAGAATTGAGCTTATTATGGAGAAAAAAAGGCGGTATTCAATCTAAGCTTCCTGCAGGAGCGTTTGTGTTTGTTCATTTTCCCGAGGACTGCTGAACTCAGAGCCGGGCTTTGTGTGAAACCCGACCTGAGGAAACCGTACCGCGGCCGTGATGTCGCTGCGACCGCACTTTCCCCCCCGGCTCCAAACTGAAGAGCTCTGCAAAACAACTTCAGCTATTCTCCGTCTGGCAAAACGCAGTGAGGAGACTTCACCGGGCCTGCACACCGGAGGGGTGGGGTTCTGTGTGCGTGACCTCGAGTGATCGCAGTGCAAACAGTGTGTGTCGTTTGTCGCAGAAGTTGGATCGGTGGCGTAAACACAAACTTGAGTTCAGTCGCGCACAAAATAAATCCAAATGACAACAGTGTGGCTCGCGGCTCCAGTGCAATTACCCCCATTAACCCCCCCCCCCCCCCATCCGCCCCCGCGGCCCCGCCCCCTCCACGCGGGTCCAGCCATACGTCGGCGACACAGAGCCCTGTCTGGAGGTGTTTACCTCGGCTGGCGCGTGTTGACGGCTCCTGGCTGCGGCTCGGGAGACGGCGCTGGATCACGACGAGCCCAGCGCACATGGCTAACCCGTTCTGACAGCGCTGTCTACACACACACATAGGATGCACGCACGCACATACAGATACACAAACACTCATACCTGCACACACTCGTACACATACACGCACACATACACACACACACACACACACACATACATATGCATAAACATTCACGTACACACGCAAATACATACACACACATACACACACAAAGACTCACACAAACACAAGGACACACATACGAATAAACACACATACACACACAAAGACACACAGTCACAGTCGCACACACACACACACAAAACAAACAATAAAATCCCCACAGTGATGCTTTCTGGTTTGTGCGTTCCCCGGTCGTGTCTGAACGGGGGGGGGGGAATGTTGAAACAGAAACAGAATGCAGACAGAGGCACATTTCAACGACTGCGTATTGACTCCTGGAAAACTTAGGGAGAATAGTAAGCAATACGCGTCCGTTGCTGTACGTCAGCAATTCCTGTGGATGGTGGCAGGGAGACTGGCGCTACTGCAGAGTTTAGAACCCTCTGGGCTTCACGGGTTTGTGAATCATTTCACGAGGGCTGTCACCCCCACAAACACTCCTCTGTATCCATCTCGGCCCACCAATAAGGGTCTGATACAAACAGCAGTGTCTGAGTTGAATTCCACCTCGAGAGACGTTGCTCGTGATGCGTCTGTCGCCCTTCCTGTCGCAGAACAGTCGCTCTTGTGCTTTGACTTTGGGTTTGTCGGCAATTTGGCACAAGGAGGGTTTTATGAGGGACGAGGCAGCATGATGTCTGCACAACAGCGACAACTGCCAAGTGGAGTGGATTAACCACTTGCTGGGCCGCTGGAACCACACTCTGCTCCTGCGTGGAGTCAAGATGTCCCCCCAGACCTGCTTTCTAATCTGTACACTTTCCCCTCCTCCCGTCTGGTTTAGCACAATTCAGAGGAGCTGTGTTAAAAACACAACACAACGCGGCGAGAGGCAACGCTTTACAAAACACAACGCTTTACAAAACACAATGCTTTACAAATCACAACGCTTTACAACACACGACGCTATACAAAACAAGACGCTTTACGAAACACAACCCTTTACAGAACCTGATGCTTTACAAAACACGCTTTACAAAATGCAACACTTTGTAAAACCTGACACTTTACAAAACATGACGCTTTACAAAACACGCTTTACAAAAAACGACCTTTAGCCTACAAAATACACGATTAACATAATACAACGCTTTCCAAAACACAAAGAATTACAAAGCACAACGCTTACAAAACAGGAACATTGATTGGATGGTGAATTACTGACTGAAATTAGAAAGAAAATTAGTTTTGGCTGATATTTTGATACGTACGACGCTTAGCGTATGAAGCTAGCAGATTGGATTGAGCGAAGCCCAATGCTGAGTGTGTGCGCTAACAATTAGCGCTAACATCCAGTGCTAACACACGTCGGCGGCACCAATGATTATGGAAGCCAATGCAGAACATACTTCAAGGCAGCATTTGGAAACGATATTACAAGATAGCGTGTCTGTGCTCAGCCCAGTGGAAAGCAAGGGATCCGCACACAGCTGATTAATTAGCTTCACAAAGAACTTGAGATAATGGTGTGCAGAGCAGTTCAAAGTGTGGAATGCCTTAAAAAACCAAACGGATTATATCCGTGCCTTTGAGAGGCGGAATGTCTGGGATGTGGTGGTCTTGTAATTGTTGCCTGCAGTCTAAGCGGCAGAAAGATTGTTTCTGACATGAGGTCATTTCATTACCACTGGAGAAAGGCGGGCCAGCGCTAATTAAATAGATCTCGTTTTACAGGGATAAAAACAGGGAGTCCAACTCCTGCTATTTACCTTTTTTATGTGAAGTCGTGAAACCAAACTATTATTAGTATTATCTATTTTACAGCAGCAGCTTCTTAAATAAGTTGAACATGAAGGTGGGGGGTGGGGGGGGGGGGGGGGGGGAGGGGGGGAAGGGAGTCATTGTAAAAATCATTAATCCCGCTGTGACCTCCGACCAACAACAATGAGAGAAAGTGAGGCAGGCAGCATCACCCATTGTAGAACAACAACACATGTAATTACAATACGAAAAAAAGGAACCTTGTCCCCACAAGTCTCCAACTTTATACTATTCACATACCAGCCGTGTACTTTCTGCGCTGCTGTTTTTCTTTTGTGTATTTACTTCAAAAGTAATAAGATTTACCGACAACATCGCTCTTTGAAACACGGCCAGCTGCGTGCTCGGCATCCCAGAATAGTCCTGGATCATTCACACTCCCGTTTGATTGACATGTTGTGTATCGCTGTCAATCGTTGCTGCTAATTAGCATTACCCCATTAAGTAATACGTTTCCCGTCGCGTTTTGTGTTGTGATGTTGTGTTGACGTGTTGACGTTACCGAGCTCTGATAGACAAAGACATTCAGCTGACAAGATGGACGTCTCCACGCTAATCACAGACGGGCTAAATAAAACCAGGAGGAGAATTTAGTGAGGAAGGAGGAGGGGGAAGGGGTCGTTTCCATGGTAATCCGGCAAGAAGAGGTCGTATCCAGTATGTGGAAGAAGGATGGAAGCACGAGGCGGATGTAAGGCGGCTCGCCGGGTGTTCCACGGGGAGTGGTGGCCGGGCCGACGAGAATA
>NC_044054.1:32207329-32242329 GCF_902167405.1 Gadus morhua
CAATAAATAACCCAGGCTAACCAAGCATCGGTATCAATATTGTATCGTTGGAGCGGCTTTCAACAGGGGAGAGGCGAGTGTACTCTCTCTCTGCGTCTGTTGTTCGCTCCGGTGTCTCAGACGCTCGTCAAACATTCAACCCGTCAAACCGTTTCCCCATCAACATATATTATTCAAGTTATTTGAGTTTTCGTTTTTTTGTTTGTAGGCATAGCAACGATGCTGCTCATTCTGGTGCCTCTGCGGCCCGGCAGGTTAAGGGGACCCACTGAGGTACGCGGAGCCCAGGTTGGGAACCACGGCGCTAGATTACCCCTCCCCCCCCTCCCCCCCCTGTCTCCCAGAGCCGTCAGCCAGTGTTTTACGGCGGCCTGGTTCGTCACCGCAGGTCGTACCGCCGGGCCCGCTGCCTTTAATCAACCTGAGATAGGTAGGAGGAGGCCCGAGGGCACGCTGGCAGGACATACAGGAGGCCGCTTTGATCTTGATGAGCTTTTTAAGGTGTCAGCCTCTGAGATGGGGCAGGGGGGGGGGGGGGGGGGGGGGGGCTCTACAGGCCGCTCCTCGCCAGGAGGGGAACGCTTTCTGGGTGACACTAATTGCTTCTCCTCCATCGGCGGCGGGCTGTCATACAGAGAGAGAACTCTGTCTGGAGACGGCTGGAGCCTCCATCACTGTCAGGGGGAGGCGGTAGGGGGGGCGGGGGGGGGGCGAGGGGAGCAGAGATGGAGGGTCCTCTGTCTGGGTCAGGGTGAGGTGGTGGAGGAGGTGGGGGGGGGAGGTGGGGTAGTGGGGGAGGAGGTGGGGAATGGGAGGACCGATGGAGGGCCCTCGGTCTGTGTCAGGGTGAGGAGGTGGTGCTGGTGAAGGAGGAGGTGGTGCTGGTGGAGGAGGAGGTGGTGCTGGTGGAGGAGGAGGTGGTGCTGGTGGAGGAGGAGGTGGTGCTGATGGAGGAGGTGGTGGGGTAGGGGGGGAGGAGGGGGGAGGAGGTGGGGGAGGGGAGGTCAAAGGGAGGGCCTTCTGTCTGTGTCAAGGTGAGCAGGAGGTGGAGGTGGAGGTGGAGGAGGGGAGGGGCTTAAGGAGGGCAGAGAGAGAGAGGGAGGAGAGAGATGGGAGAGGGAGGGGAGGAAGGAGGCAAACATGGAGTAGAGGGAGGGGAGAGAGGGAGGGGTGAGGGGGTAGATGGGAGATAGGGGAGACAGAGAGGGGGAGAGTGGGAGGAGAGTGGAGAGGGAGAGGAGAAGGGGGAGAGAAAGATGGAGGAGAAAGGAGAGAGTGAGTAAAATGGAGGGAGAGATGATGGAGAAGAGAGGTGAGAGTAGAGAGGGGAAGGAGAGGAGAGAGAGGAGACAGAGGGAGAGGAGGGAGAGGGAGAGGAGGGAGAGGAGCGAAGAGGGAGGAGAAAGGAGTGAGAGGTGAGAGGAGGGAGAGGAGAGAGGAGGGAGACGAGGGAGAGGAGAGAGAGGAGAGAGAAGTGAGAGGAGGGAGACGAGGAAGAGGAGAGAGAGGTGAGAGGAGGGAGAGAGGAGAGAGAGGGAGAGAGAGAGAGTGGTGAGAGAGGGAGAGAGGTGAGAGAGAGAGAGAGGAGGGAGAGGAGAGAGGTGAGAGAGAGGAGAGAGGTGAGAGAGAGGAGAGAGAGGAGTGAGAGGAGTGAGAGGGAGGAGGAGGGAGGAGGGAGAGGAGAGAGAGGAGAGAGAGTTGAGAGGAGCGAGGAGGGAGAGAGAGGTGAGAGGAGAGAGAGGGTGAGGAGAGAGGAGAGAGAGGAGTGAGAGGAGTGAGAGGAGTGAGAGGGAGGAGGAGGGAGGAGGGAGAGGAGGGAGAGGAGAGAGAGGAGAGAGAGTTGAGAGGAGCGAGGAGGGAGAGGAGAGAGAGGTGAGAGGAGAGAGAGGGAGAGGAGAGAGGAGAGAGGAGAGAGGAGAGAGAGGAGAGAGAGGTGAGAGGAGAGAGGAGAGAGGAGAGAGGAGAGAGAGGAGAGAGAGAGGAGAGAGAGAGGAGAGAGAGAGAGAGAGGGGAGAGAGAGGGAGGCCTCGGTAGTCTCAGAGAGGATAAGAGGAGGAATCAGTAATGCATGAATTCAAATCTATGCAGAATCTCACAGTGTTGTTTGGGGGTGAAAAACACAAAAACAGCAAAGGGAAGAAACCAAACAAACCAACACAGAGGGGGCCCTGGGACGACAGGGGCCGGGGGGGGGGGCGGGCGGGGGGGCTCGGGGGGGGGCCTCGGGAGGCCAGGAGCCTTTAATTAGTCTCCTGAACACCAACGTGGCTCACGTCTCCTCACCTCGGCTGCACAGAGCTCCCGGGCCGGGAAAATAATAATATAATATCATGGAGAATAATACTAATTAATAATAATGGGAATATGAATTATGATAGGAACGTCCATCGCTGCGGTCGGTCTTTATCCACGGTTTGCCCAGGGATCGAAAATAATTCAGTTTGCCTGTCAGAGGAATGACAGTTGTGTGTGTGTGTGTTTTGGTTTGTGTGTGTGTTCATGAGTATGACTATGAGTGTGTGTTTGTGTGTGTGTGTTTGCGTGCCCATACGAGCGTGCTTGTGCGTGCGTGTGTGTGCGTGCGTGTGCATGCTTGTGCATGTGTGTTTGTGTGTGTGGGCAGGGCCGTAGCACCAAATCCTGGGCCCCTATACTATAGGTACTGATGGACCCCCTGCGCAGGTTGTTGACGGGGGGGGGGGGGGAGCGATTGTTGGCGGGGAGGGGGGGGTAAAAAAAAAAAAGGTAAGGTAATTTTTCTTTTTTTTTTTTTTTTTTTTGGTCATGGGCCCCCCCTCTGCCTTGGGCCCCCCCCACAACTGTCCCCTTTGTCCCCCCAGTCCGACGGCCCTGTGTGTGGGTGTGTATTCCTGTTTGTGTGTGCAGACGTGCTCATGCGTGCGTGTGCGTGTGTGTGTGCTTGCGTGCATGCGTGTGTGTCTTGGCTCCTCATTACCTTGGCATTGTCTAAAGGCTGCTAGGTCCCTATCCGTCTGCAACATGTTTTACTCTTTCAGACGGGATTGTGCGACGGTAACACTGTGTCTCAGACAACCAGACCTTCCAAACAACTTCCCTCTTATCCCCCAAACCTTCACGCTCCCTCACACACGTCCTGTTGTGAGCGCTGTGTGCTCCGGCGCCGATAAAGAATCCTCATCTGGGCTGGACCCGGAGACAAAGCAGGTATCTCCCGACAACTGTTCTTTTTAATTACCCCCGACTCTCTGCGCCGTTCCCCCGCCCACAGGAAGGCGAGCGTTCACGCACCGGCGTGCCAGGAAACCTTATCACGCCGTGTGACACGGCTGTGTGCCGTGAATGGTGGCGTCGCTCTGTTCCAGGAAGTGGCGTGTAATCCAAATGATTTCCTTTGTAAGGCGAATCATTTACCAGCGTTTCATTCTGCGTCTGCGGAGGCGTGTGTGTCTGCGCCCCTCGGCGCCGAACGCTGGGTTCTGGTTGGTTGGTTCGGGGAGCGGCGGCGATGTCTGAGGTTCTGTCTGCTGTGGGCGACTCAGGCACACGTCCCACCAAACCAACAGCCTTCATGAAGGTAATACGAAATGATAATGGTCTTTATTAATGCAGCACCTTTTTAAGGGCTTGACAGAGCGAGACAAAGTCGATTAAATTCAAAAGAGAGACAGTCAAGGACAAATAATCCAATGTAGAAATAAAAGACAAACTAAATGTGAAATCTTAAATACGACACAAAATGGATCTGCCCAGAACTTGTTCACCTCTGCGCCGTCTCTCTCTCTCTCTCTCTCTCTCTCTCTCTCTCTCTCTCTCTCTCTCTCTCTCTCTCTCTCGCGTTCCCTCTCTCTCCCTCTCACCCTATCTCTCTCCCTTTCTGTCCCTCCCTTTCCCTCTCTTTCTCCCTCTATCTCACCCCTCCTCTCTCTCTCTCTCCCTCTCTCTCTCCCTCTCTCTCCCCCCCTCTCTATATCTCCCCCCCTCTCCCCCCCTCTCTCTCTCCCTCCCTCTCCCCCCCTCTCTCTCTCCCTCCCTCTAACTCCTTCTCTCTCTCTCTCTCTCTCTCTCTCTCTCTCTCTCTCTCTCTCTCTCTCTCTCTCTCTCTCTCTCTCTCTCTCTCTCTCTCTCCCTCTCTCCCTCTCTCACCCAGGAGCACTCAGTAGAGTAAAACACATCTATATTTCTGCGTGGTTTGGGTGCCGTGCGCTCGCTCGTCCATCAGTCATGCTGACGGGTGTTGCTCGCCCTGTCCTCATTTTTCTACCTCGCCATCATCAACACCGGAGCGCGACGCGTGTCAAAGCAAGCCATCGCACGTGTCTCAACACCCGGCCTCCCCCCTTCGGCCCGTTTCACACCCTAGGGCAACACTCGAGCCCGTCTTAGAGCTCAGGCACTCGCGTTGGCTGACTCGGGGAGCGGGGAAGGTTGTACCGTTAAACGGACTGCGTTTATACAGCGCCTCTCTAACCGGTGGCCGCTCAAAGCGCTTTACAACACTGCCTCACATTCACCCGCTCATGCACACATTCACACACCGACGGCGGCGTCAGCCACGCAGGGCGACAGCCAGCTCGCCTGGAGCAGTGAGGGTGAGGAGTCGCGCTCAGAGACACCTCGACACTCGAGGTTGGAGCCGGGGAGCCGTCTAGCAACCTTCCGGTTACCAGCCTCATGCCGTCCCGATTGTCGCGAGTGTCGGGAAAGGGGGGAGCGTTTTCCGGAGCTCCGGTGTTTTGGTATTCCGCTCGTCGTTCAAGGTCTGTCAGCGGCGTCCGGCCAGCGGCGATCCTCCCCGTTTGTGGCGTGTGATGAGAGAGCGGGGGGGGTGGGGGCGCGCTGACCCGCCGCTGCCCTCGCCGCCGTCTGATGGAAACGCTGGAAACGTTCCGGAGGAAGTGAGGAGAGTGGAACACGCCCCCCCACTGCCCCGGGGCGGGGAGACGGCCGAGCTCTTTGTATTGGTTTGGTTGTTTCCTGCTTTATTCCGTTTGGTCGGAGGTGTGAGCGGGGTTTATGGATCGGCCGGCAGCTCATGAATAATTCACCTGCAGCCGGTGATTACCGCCGGGGTAATGGAGTCAAGCCGGGGGGGGGGGGGGTTCGTTACATATCACAATCGACTTCCTCCAAAAGAACACATTGCTAGTATCTCTGGAAAACGGTATATTTTTTCCGTCTGTTTATATATTAATTGATCTATTTATTATTCTATCTATCTGTGGTTATTTGTAAAGTATAACAACGTTAGATTCATCAACAACTTCTTTCTCTGTTGATTTTCATGAAATGTGGAGTGAGCCCTGAGCCAAACAGGATGTAGATCACTACATCACAACAGGATGTAGATCACTGCAGCACAACAGGATGTAGATCACTACACCAAACAGGATGTAGATCACTTCATCACAACAGGATGTGGATCACTACGCCAAACAGGATGTAGATCACTGCAGCACAACAGGATGTAGATCACTACACCAAACCGGATGTAGATCACTGCATTAACAGCTCACTGGTAGTTCACCATCACTGGAACTGGTACCCAAGGCCCTTCTGCATATGCTGTGTGTGTGTGTGTGTGTGTGTGTGTGTGTGTGTGTGTGTGTGTGTGTGTGTGTGTGTGTGTGTGTGTGTGTGTGTGTGTGTGTGTGTGTGTGTGTGTGTGCGTGTGTGCGTGTGTGTGTGTGTGTGCTTGTGGGTACTCCAGCACCAGTTTGTTTGCATGTCTATTTGTTTTTCTGCGAATGCGTATGTGTGCATATGTTTGTGCTTTGGTTTGCACGTGTATATGTATGTCTGTATGTGTGCGTGTGTGTGTGTTTGTTTGCGTGTGTGCAGGAGTACTAACTAGTAGCTTAGAGCGATTGTGTGTTATGAGAGAGAGAGAGAGAGAGAGAGAGAGAGAGAGAGAGAGAGAGAGAGAGAGAGAGAGAGAGAGAGAGACGGAGACGGGGGTTGAAGAGATTGAGAGGAAGAGACAGAGCGACAGTGAGGTAAATAGGGGGAGAGGAGGAGATGGCGAGAGACAGTGAGGGAGGGAGATAGGGAAGATTCAGCCCTAGAGGTAGCCCTGGTGGTAGCGCTGGTGGTTGCGGTACTGTTAGCAGTAGCGGTAGTGGTAGCGGTAGTGGCAGCGCTGGTAGTAGCGGTAGCAGTAGCGGTAGTGGTAGCGGTAGTGGCAGCGCTGGTGGTAGCGGTAGCCCTGGTAGTAGCGGTAGTTGAGGTAGCACTAGTGGTAGCCCTGGTGGTGGGGGTAGCAGTAGCGCTGGGGGTAGCGGTAGTGGTAGCAGTAGTGGTAGCGGTACTGTTAGCGGTGGTGGTAGTGGTAGCGCTGTTGGTAGCGGTAGTGGTAGCGGTACTGTTAGCGGTGGTGGTAGTGGTAACAGTAGTGGTAGCCCTGATGGTGGTGGTAGCGGTAGCGCTGGGGGTAGTGGTAGCGGTACTGTTAGCGGTGGTGGTAGTGGTAGTGGTAGCGGTAGCGCTGGGGGTAGTGGTAGCGGTACTGTTAGCGGTGGTGGTAGTGGTAGTGGTAGCGGTAGCGCTGGGGGTAGCGGTAGTGGTAGCAGTACTGTTAGCGGTGGTGGAAGTGGTAGTGGTAGTGGTAGCGGTAGCGCTGGGGGTAGCGGTAGGGGTAGCGGTAGTGGTAGCGGTACTGTTAGCGGTGGTGGTAGTGGTAGTGGTAGCGGTAGCGCTGGGGGTAGTGGTAGTGGTAGCGGTACTGTTAGCGGTGGTGGTAGTGGTAGTGGTAGCGGTAGCGCTGGTGGTAGCGGTAGTGGTAGTGGTAGTGGTAGTGGTACTGTTAGCGGTAGTGGTAGTGGTAGTGGTAGCGGTAGCGCTGGGGGTAGCGGTAGTGGTAGCGGTAGCGCTGGTGGTAGCGGTAGTGGTAGCGGTAGTGGTAGCGGTACTGTTAGCGGTGGTGGTAGTGGTAGCACTAGTGGTAGCCCTGATGGTGGTGGTAGCGGAAGCGCTGGGGGTAGCGGTAGTGGTAGCGGTAGTGGTAGCGGTGGTGGAAGTGATAGCGGTAGCGCTGGGGGTAGCGGTAGTGGTAGCGGTACTGTTTGCAGTGGTGGTAGTGGTAGAGGTAGCGGTAGCGCTGGGGGTAGCGGTAGTGGTAGCGGTACTGTTAGCGGTGGTGGTAGTGGTAGTGGTAGTGGTAGCGGTACTGTTAGCGCTGGTGGTAGCGGTAGTGGTAGTGGTAGTGGTAGCGGTAGCGCTGGTGGTAGCGGTAGTGGTAGCGGTACTGTTAGCGGTGGTGGTAGTGGTAGCACTAGTGGTAGCCCTGATGGTGGTGGTAGCGGTAGCGCTGGTGGTAGCGCTGGGGGTAGTGGTAGTGGTAGCGGTACTGTTAGCGGTGGTGGTAGCGGTAGTGGTAGCGGTAGCGCTGGTGGTAGCGGTAGTGGTAAAGGTAGCGCTGGTAGTAGCGGTAGTGGTAGCGGTAGCACTAGCGGTAGCACTGGCGCTAGCGGTAGCACTGGCGCTAGCGGTAGCGCTGGTAGCCTGATGTCTCCTGACACGTGGAGGCAGGTCCGTAATGGAGGCAGGACAGCTGCTCCTGGCCAGGGGCCCGGGGCCGCTGACGGACGCCAGGGGCCCGGGGCCGCTGACGGACGCCAGGGGCCCGGGGCCGCTGACGGACGCCAGGGGCCCGGGGCCGCTGACGGACGCCAGGGGCCCGGGCCGCTGACGGACGCCAGGGGCCCCCGGAGCTGCAGCCGCTGCCAGCACACGTCCACATAGACGCGCCGTCTGCCCCGCCCCCCCCCCCCCCCCGGGGCGGCGCCGTGGGCGTCCCTGGCCTGGACGCACACTGGGTGTGTTGATGTGGTGAAAGTCGGGTCAAAGACACACCTCCTGTTGCCAAGACCGGTGGGGGGTCTGGCAGGTGGTGTTACCGTTGTAGTATTACGGTATTATCAATAGCTGTATTGTTATATTAGTATTGTAAAATGAAGTATTACAATTAATATTACCATAAGTATTAGTAGTGATATTATTAATAGTATTAGTATTAATATTGTTTTAATTTGTATACATATTCTAAGTATTCGTTTTGTTCATTTTGTTTGTTCATCTATTATTAGTAAATTATTTGTATTAGAATTATTATCATTAGAATAAAAAGTATTAATATATTAGTGATAATAGTAATAATGGGATTAGTATTTTTATTATTAGTTGTAATATTATTAGTATTAGTTGTAATATTATTAGTATTAGTATTGTTGTTATTAGTGGTAATATACTAAGTAATAGTTTTGTTTGGATTAGTACAATTATAATAAGTGTAAGTATTGTAATTATTAGTGATAATAATATTTTTGGTATTAGCATTGTCATTATTATTAGTAATAATATATTTTATTTTTATTAGTATTAGTATGAATACTATTAGTATCCACATATGTACACAGCTGAATCGTTATGCCTCAATCTCAAGAAGATTCTTTTTCGACCACTTTTATCAACTTCTTTCAGAGTGCACTTTCCAATCTTCTGCGGGAGAATCAGACGCATCAATCACAGGCTGAATAATTGATACCAGTCCTCTCATAGGTTTCTCTCTCACGGTGAAGTCAACGGGCCTGCATCTGTTTAACCGCTATTTGCGTATCATTTAAATATCATTTAAATATCTCCTCCGCTCTCTCGCTCCGGACTGAGTGTGCTCAGATAGCGATGCTCTTTCAGATGAAGGGAGCCTCAAACAGTCCGGGCTCCAGTGAAGACTTTCTTTCTGTGTTTCCGCAGCTCGATAGCGAGCCTAAATTGAGTCCTGAACCTTATCATCAAACACAATAAAAAACGCGCATATAAATTAAACCCCCGCTTGTGAGTCCGTTCAGGGACAACCACATGACGGCGGTCTGAGTAACGGGCCTGTGTGCGCTCGACTGTTGTGGCGTGGGGTCTGTGTGTGTGTGTGTGTGTGTGTGTGTGTGTGTGTGTGTGTGTGTGTGTGCGTGTGTGTGTGTGTGTGTGTGTGTGTGTGTTGATGTGGGTGTGTGTGTGTGTGTCTTTGTATGTGTATGCATGTATATGTATGCCTGTGTCTGTATGTGTGTGAGTGTGTATGTGTGTGTGTTTGTATTTGTGCGTGTGTGTATGTGTATGTATGCCTTTCTGTGTGTGTGTGCATGTGTTGTTGTGTGTGTGTGTGTGTGTGTGTGTGTGTGTCATTGCATCTGAAAGGAAAACGCTGACTTGAGCGCTCCGTCTGGGTTGCGCGGCAGCGGCGTGTAGAGGCCCGTCTCCCTCCTCATCATTCAGCCCCTCGGCTGATGAGGCTGAGGGAGATGCTGAAAGAGATGCAGATTGGAACAAACTGGTGAGCGGTGAGGAAGCAGAGTCTGAATGATGCTATTGATGATGTTTTTCTATCTCTTAGTCACCTCTGTAATTATTACTATGTACGCTTTTACCCAAAGTGACTCAGTGGGTGTCAGAGTTAGACAGTATAAGGAGCAGGTAGGGGTTAGACAGTACAGAGACAGGTCATTAAGGAGCAGGTAGAGGTTAGACAGCACAGAGACAGGTCATTAAGGAGCAGGTAGGGGTTAGACAGTACAGAAACAGGTCATTAAGGAGCAGGTAGGGGTTAGACTGTACAGAGACAGGTCATTAAGGAGCAGGTAGGGGTTGGACAGTACAGAGACAGGTCATTAAGGAGCAGGTAGGGGTTAGACAGTACAGAGACAGGTCATTAAGGAGCAGGTACAGAGACAGGTCATTAAGGAGCAGGTAGGGGTTAGACAGTACAGAGACAGGTCATTAAGGAGCAGGTAGGGGTTAGACAGTACAGAGACAGGTCATTAAGGAGCAGGTAGGGGTTAGACAGTACAGAGACAGGTCATTGAAGAGCAGGTAGGGGTTAGACAGTACAGAGACAGGTCGTTAAGGAGCAGGTAGGGGTTAGACAGTACAGAGACAGGTCGTTAAGGAGCAGGTAGGGGTTAGACAGTACAGAGACAGGTGTCGTTAAGGAGCAGGTAGGGGTTAGACAGTACAGAGACAGGTCATTAAGGAGCAGGTAGGGGTTAGACAGTACAGAGACAGGTCATTAAGGAGCAGGTAGGGGTTAGACAGTACAGAGACAGGTCATTAAGGAGCAGGTAGGGGTTAGACAGTACAGAGACAGGTCATTAAGAAGCAGGTAGAGGTTAGACAGTACAGAGACAGGTCATTAAGAAGCAGGTAGAGGTTAGACAGTACAGAGACAGGTCATTAAGGAGCAGGTAGGGGTTAGACAGTACAGAGACAGGTCATTAAGGAGCAGGTAGGGGTTAGACAGTACAGAGACAGGTCATTAAGGAGCAGGTAGAGGTTAGACAGTACAGAGACAGGCCCTCTCCAGGACGACTACAGATTAGGCTGCGGACGTTGGGAATTGAACCATAACCTTTTGTTTGTTGGACTATCTCCTTGGTACTCTGAATCCCCACATCACAGACACATCGTAGAAACAGGAGTCTAGCCCTGAAGTGATGGCGTCAAATGCTCATCACTTCAGCGGTCAGCCGGGGAACAGGGGGAGGGTCCGTGTGTGTGATCTGTCCGGCGCTCCGACCGGGAGCGGCTCATTTGCACACCGGATGAGTTCCCCCCGTCCTCCCGGAGCGGAGCGAGACGAAGGGACCGCCGCCCCGGGCGCTGTCATTGACGTCGCCCTTGAGATCACGTGACGGCTCCATCTCCCCCCGCGGCGCCCGGCCTCCTCCCGGGACCGTCGCCGCGACAACGATCCCCCAACCCCCCCCCCCCACTCTCTATACAACCCAGGTACCGGCCCCACGTAGGCTGATCCACTGGGCTATGAAGCACTGAATAACCCCTAATATCAGCTCTATGTGATGAATAACACTAATAACCCCTAATATCAGCTCTATGTGAAGAATAACACTAATAACCCCTAATATCAGCTCTATGTGATGAATAACACTAATAACCCCTAATATCAGCTCTATGTGCTGAATAACACTAATAACCCCTAATATCAGCTCTATGTGATGAATAACACTAATAACCCCTAATATCAGCTCTATGTGATGAATAACCCTGAATAACCCCTAATATCAGCTCTATGTGAAGAATAACACTAATAACCCCTAATATCAGCTCTATGTGAAGAATAACACTAATAACCCCTAATATCAGCTCTATGTGAAGAATAACACTAATAACCCCTAATATCAGCTCTATGTGAAGAATAACACTAATAACCCCTAATATCAGCTCTATGTGATGAATAACACTAATAACCCCTAATATCAGCTCTATGTGATGAATAACACTAATAACCCCTAATATCAGCTCTATGTGATGAATAACACTAATAACCCCTAATATCAGCTCTATGTGAAGAATAACACTAATAACCCCTAATATCAGCTCTATGTGATGAATAACACTAATAACCCCTAATATCAGCTCTATGTGATGAATAACACTAATAACCCCTAATATCAGCTCTATGTGAAGAATAACACTAATAACCCCTAATATCAGCTCTATGTGATGAATAACACTAATAACCCCTAATATCAGCTCTATGTGATGAATAACACTAATAACCCCTAATATCAGCTCTATGTGATGAATAACACTAATAACCCCTAATATCAGCTCTATGTGATGAATAACACTAATAACCCCTAATATCAGCTCTATGTGAAGAATAACACTAATAACCCCTAATATCAGCTCTATGTGATGAATAACACTCAATAACCCCTAATATCAGCTCTATGTGATGAATAACACTAATAACCCCTAATATCAGCTCTATGTGATGAATAACACTAATAACCCCTAATATCAGCTCTATGTGATGAATAACACTAATAACCCCTAATATCAGCTCTATGTGATGAATAACACTAATAACCCCTAATATCAGCTCTATGTGATGAATAACCCTGAATAACCCCTAATATCAGCTCTATGTGATGAATAACACAGAATAACCCCTAATATCAGCTCTATGTGATGAATAACACTAATAACCCCTAATATCAGCTCTATGTGATGAATAACACTGAATAACACCTAATATCAGCTCTATGGGCTGAATAACACTCAATAACCCCTAATATCAGCTCTATGTGATGAATAACACTAATAACCCCTAATATCAGCTCTATGTGATGAATAACACTAATAACCCCTAATATCAGCTCTATGTGAAGAATAACACTAATAACCCCTAATATCAGCTCTATGTGATGAATAACACTCAATAACCCCTAATATCAGCTCTATGTGATGAATAACACTAATAACCCCTAATATCAGCTCTATGTGATGAATAACACTAATAACCCCTAATATCAGCTCTATGTGATGAATAACACTAATAACCCCTAATATCAGCTCTATGTGATGAATAACACTAATAACCCCTAATATCAGCTCTATGTGATGAATAACCCTGAATAACCCCTAATATCAGCTCTATGTGATGAATAACACAGAATAACCCCTAATATCAGCTCTATGTGATGAATAACACTAATAACCCCTAATATCAGCTCTATGTGAAGAATAACACTAATAACCCCTAATATCAGCTCTATGTGATGAATAACACTAATAACCCCTAATATCAGCTCTATGTGATGAATAACACTAATAACCCCTAATATCAGCTCTATGTGAAGAATAACACTAATAACCCCTAATATCAGCTCTATGTGATGAATAACACTAATAACCCCTAATATCAGCTCTATGTGATGAATAACACTAATAACCCCTAATATCAGCTCTATGTGATGAATAACACTAATAACCCCTAATATCAGCTCTATGTGATGAATAACACTAATAACCCCTAATATCAGCTCTATGTGAAGAATAACACTAATAACCCCTAATATCAGCTCTATGTGATGAATAACACTCAATAACCCCTAATATCAGCTCTATGTGATGAATAACACTAATAACCCCTAATATCAGCTCTATGTGATGAATAACACTAATAACCCCTAATATCAGCTCTATGTGATGAATAACACTAATAACCCCTAATATCAGCTCTATGTGATGAATAACACTAATAACCCCTAATATCAGCTCTATGTGATGAATAACCCTGAATAACCCCTAATATCAGCTCTATGTGATGAATAACACAGAATAACCCCTAATATCAGCTCTATGTGATGAATAACACTAATAACCCCTAATATCAGCTCTATGTGATGAATAACACTGAATAACACCTAATATCAGCTCTATGGGCTGAATAACACTCAATAACCCCTAATATCAGCTCTATGTGATGAATAACACTAATAACCCCTAATATCAGCTCTATGTGATGAATAACACTAATAACCCCTAATATCAGCTCTATGTGAAGAATAACACTAATAACCCCTAATATCAGCTCTATGTGATGAATAACACTCAATAACCCCTAATATCAGCTCTATGTGATGAATAACACTAATAACCCCTAATATCAGCTCTATGTGATGAATAACACTAATAACCCCTAATATCAGCTCTATGTGATGAATAACACTAATAACCCCTAATATCAGCTCTATGTGATGAATAACACTAATAACCCCTAATATCAGCTCTATGTGATGAATAACCCTGAATAACCCCTAATATCAGCTCTATGTGATGAATAACACAGAATAACCCCTAATATCAGCTCTATGTGATGAATAACACTAATAACCCCTAATATCAGCTCTATGTGATGAATAACACTGAATAACACCTAATATCAGCTCTATGGGCTGAATAACACTCAATAACCCCTAATATCAGCTGTATGTGATGAATAACCCTGAATAACCCCTAATATCAGCTCTATGTGAAGAATAACACTAATAACCCCTAATATCAGCTCTATGTGATGAATAACCCTGAATAACCCCTAATATCAGCTCTATGTGATGAATAACACTAATAACTCCTAATATCAGCTCTATGGGCTGAATAACACTCAATAACCCCAAATATCAGCTCTATGTGAAGAATAACACTGAATAACCGCTAATATCAGCTCTATGTACTGGATAACGCCTAATGTGAGCTCTATGTGATGAATAACACTAACAATCAGCTCTATGTACTGAATAACCCCCAATATCAGCTCTGTGTGTACTGATAACACAGAATAACACCTAATATCAGCTCTATGTACTGATAACACAGAATAACACCTAATATCAGCTCTATGTACTGATAACACAGAATAACACCTAATATCAGCTCTATGTACAGAATAACACCTAATATCAGCTCTATGTGCTGAATAACACTCAATAACCCCTAATATCTGCTCTATGTACTGATAACACAGAATAACCCCTAATATCAGCTCTACGCTCCTCTGACCTATGCTATTGTCTTCCTTCTGGAACGCCCTCACGTCTCTCAGTTTATTTAGTAGATCAGCTCTGGGGCCCCGTGGTGGCGCGCGTTTGACGGCCCCGCCGTTCGGGGGCCCCGGTGGCCCGCGTTGAGGCCCCTTCATTCGTTGCCTTAACGAGGCGGCCCGGCTCTGGGTCGGTCCGGAGCAGATGGAGCTGTCAGCGCTCCTTAAGCCCGGACGTGGACCCCCTGCACGACTGTCAGGCCGGATTAACGGGAGGACGGTGGGAGGGAGGGAGGGAGGGGGAGAGGGGGGGGAGGGGGGAGAGGGGGAGGGAGGGGGGAGGGGGGGAGGGCGGGAGAGGGAAGGGGGGAGGGAGGGAGAGGGGGAGGTAGGGGGGGAGGTTAGGGAGGGAGGGAGGGAGGGGGGGAGGGAGGGGGGGATGTAGGGAGGGGGGGGAGGGAGGGAGGGAGGTAGGTAGGGAGGAAGGGAGGGAGGGGGGAGTGAGGGTGGGAGGGGGGGAGGGAGGAGGGGAGAGAGGGAGGGTTTAACCACTAAGAGGCAGAGGAGGTGCAGGGGAACGGGGAATCAAGGGTAGCAGAGCAAAGAGGTGTGTGCGTGTGTGTGTGTGTGTGTGTGTGTGTGTGTGTGTGTACCATGCCTTGGTGACTCTCCCCTCTCTCTCCTCTCCCCCCTTCCTCCGGGAGGGAGAGGAGGGAGAGGAGAGGTCTGGAGGAGTAATCGCCTGGGGACGCTCGCACTCTCTCTCTCTCTCTCTCTCTGTCTCTCTGTCTCTCTCTCTCTCTCTCTCTCTCTCTCTCTCTCTGTCTCTCTGTCTCTCTGTCTCTTTCTCTCTCTCTCTCTCTCTCTCTCTCTCTCTCTCTCTCTCTCTCTCTCTCTCTCTCTCTCTCTCCCTCTCTCTCTCTGTCTCTCTCTCTCTCTCTCTCTCTCTCTCTCTCTCTCTCTCTCTCTCTCTCTCTCTCTCTCTCTCTCTCTCTCTCTCAGTCATGTGTTTGCCATTCAGGACGCGCGGCGGCGAGGAGAAAGGATTTGCCGGTTAAACAAAGCGACGGCGTGTTTGTCGAGCGTTCAGCCGAGCGCCGCCCAGGACTTTTCCCATTTGGCAAAGCAAACATGGACGCAGCGTCCGGGTTCAGAATGAGGGGGGAGGGCGGGGCCAAGGTGAGACGGGGGACGGGAATCGAACCCTGATCTTTGATGAGCGGGAACTCTGCATGTCACGCGATGCGATCGCCCGATTTCCGGGGAAGGCTGCGTGGCTTGTGATTGGTTGTGGGGTGAGATGGAGCGTTGGGGGGGTAGATTATAGAGGAGGGGTGTCCGGCGATGATGAGGCAGTGATTCAATGTCAACAGGCAGTGTGTACAAACAGCTCCCGGGAGATGGGCCTCCTGCTGTTTTCATTTGAGCTGCTCAGGAGGAATAAAGGTTGTGTGGATAATGATTTCCGTTCAATCAGTCGACTCAACTTTCTTAGTGTTTTTTGTGCCACAATGCAAAACAAAGTGATTAGCAACACAACAAGATATGAGTTTGAAATAAACACAAGCAAAACTGCGTGTTTCTTACCTGTCTTTCCGTCTGTCTCTCTGTACATCTTTCTGTCCATCTGGTCGGTCCAGACAGGGGCTGTCTGTCTGTGTAATATCCATCTCTCAGTCTGTTCATCTGTTTCATGTCTGTCTGTCTGTCTGTCTGTCTGTCTGTCTGTCTGTCTGTCTGTCTGTCTGTCTGTCTGTCTGTCTGTCTGTCTGTCTGTCTGTCCAGCTAATGTCCATCTGTCTTTCTGTTCATCTGTTTGATGCCTGTCTTTCTGCCTCTCTAGTGTCTGTCTGTCCGTCTGTCTGTCTGCCTCTCTAGTGTCTGTCTGTCCTTCTTTCTGTCTGCCTCTCTAGTGTCCGTCTGTCTGTCGGCCTGTCTAACGTCCGTCCGTGTCCCCCTCCACCTGTCCAGGTGCTGAACGCCAGCCTCCTGGAGGGGGAGGTGCTGTCCCTGGAGGACACCGGGGGCCCGGGGCCCTCCCTCCTGGCCAACGAGTCGGTGCTGATGCGGGGCCTGGTGGTGCGCAGCCACAGCAACCAGATCTCCATCAGTTTCCGTAGCGACCGCGGCCAGGGACGCTCCGGCTTCGTCATCCTGCGCTACCAAGGTGAGCGGGGGCGGGGTGGGGGGGGGCAGGGGGCCGGGGGGGGTGGTGGGGGGCGGGGGGGGGACACAGTGGGTAACCGTGGGGATCAGGTGCGTGACGTTACGATGGGGATCCAATGACATGTGTTACTATGGCGAGCTGCTATTTGACTATGTGGCGTTTGACTATAACACTGATACGTCACTGATACGTTACATGGCAATTAGTTATTTTACGTTGCCATGGTGAGTAGCATTCAATGGTGAGTGTGTGTTTGTGATCATGTGTGAGTGTGTGTGTGTATGTGCGGGTTTTTCTACATTGTTTGTGTGAGCACCATGTGTGTGTTAGTACCATGTGTGTGTTAGCACCATGTGTGTGTTAGTACCATGTGTGTGTTAGTACCATGTGTGTGTTAGCACCATGTGTGTGTTAGCACCATGTGTGTGTTAGCACCATGTGTGTGTGGCACCATGTGTGTGTGAGCACCATGTGTGTGTGAGCACCATGTGTGTGTGAGCACCATGTGTGTGTTAGCACCATGTGTGTGTTAGCACCATGTGTGTGTTAGCACCATGTGTGTGTTAGCACCATGTGTGTGTTAGCACCATGTGTGTGTGGCACCATGTGTGTGTGGCACCATGTGTGTGTTAGCACCATGTGTGTGTTAGCACCATGTGTGTGTAGTACCATGTGACCGTTGTACCAGCGGCTGCGGCGGTGTACAGCTCCGTGTCCCGACCCTAATCACAGCCCATTACGGGCAGCAGATTGGATTGTGGGTAAATAGGACATAATGGGGCTGCGTGTTGCTACCCCGAGACACACTGGGCCCTGATTGTTCCCATCACCCAAAAAAAAAGAGGCAATTTAATTTTTATTTGTTTGCCTGCATCAGGAGGGCGCCTGCTCCTGCTTTTATTCCACTAAATGGGGCAGAATAAAAAGCCGCCAGGACAGAATAAAAGAGATTGCTTTCGATGCAGATGGCGAGCGGCGGAGAGAGAGAGAGGGAGAGAAGGTGTGAAACGCTCGTCAGCTCCGGCCCCGATCGGCCAGCCGGTGGTTTGGTCGAGCGAACGTTTGTGATGTCTTGACAGGCCTGCAATTCAGCGCCATCACGGCTGACATGTGGGGGGACCAGACTCCGCCTTTTCCGTGTTTTTCCCCCTCACTTGTTTATCTTCCATTCCATTGACGTATTATTTCCGAAACAACAGAGATAGCAATTTTCCGAGCGATCACGCAAAGTGGCCGCTGATTACACGGCGCGGCGCGAGGCCGGCATGGGGCCGTCGCCACGCCGACAGCAGCGGCTAATGGCGCCTCGAATGACGGGTGATCGTCACAACAGCGGCCGGATCACGACCGCACCGACCCGCCACCAACGCCGTCGCCGCCGCTGTTAAAAGTAGTTCCCTCAAACGAGCTCTGACTCTAGATTAACATCTTTCTTCCGGCGCGATCCGAAACCGTAACATTCTCAGACGAACGGCGCCCTCAGGAGGAGGCTCTGTTTGCCCGCCACATCCCGATTAATCAGATGAGAAGATATAAATCAGTATTCACGTATTACTTCCACCGCGTGACAACCACTTCCCCCCTCTCTTCCCTGAGATTTTCAAAGGTTATTAGCGTTTCGATCGGCGGAGATATTTCAATTTGTGTTCGTCTTCTTGGCCCGCGTATCGCTGTATCACCTTGTCCTCCGTAATGGGCTGATAGAAATGTGATTGGACAGGCGTGGAGGAGACGGATGGGCGGGAAGATGGATGCCCACTCGGGGTAATTAATATCTACTGTACGGGCTGCCGGCACGTCCCGGCTGGCTACGTGATGGATGGTGGCGTGGTATCAGCATCAGCACCACCGGCACACAAGGACGGGAACATGGACGTCGTTCAGGATGTGAGGCCGGGAGGGGGAGGAGAGGGAGAGAGGAGGAGAGGGAGGGGGGGAGGGGGAGAGGGGAGGGGAGAGGAGGAGAGGAGGAGGGGGGTGGGAGAGGAGGAGAGTGGAGGAGAGAGAAGGAGAGGGTGGAGGAGGAGAGGGAGGAGGAGGAGAGTGGAGGAGGAGCAGAGGTAGGGAGGGAGGATGATAGGGAGGGAGGAGAAGGAGAGCGGGGAAGGAGGAGTCGGAGGAGGAGGAGGAGGAGAGGAGGAGCCGAGAGGGAGGAGGGGAGAAAGAAAAAGGAAGGACATGGAGGAGACGGAGGGAGGAGGAGGTGGAGGAGGAGAGGGAGGAGGTGACAGAAAGACGAGCAGACTGACGGATGGACGTGTTCCGTAGCGCGGTGGAGTGGGATGGTACATGGGGGAAATGAAGGGACATTTTGTTCAAGGTTTCTGCAGATACGTAGAGAGACACACACACATGCAGACACACACACACACACACACACACACACACACACACACACACACATGAGGACACAAACAAAAAGGCAGAGAGGCAAACGCCAAGACACAGACTTTCAAAAACACACGAAGACACCCTCACACACATATCCACTTACGCAAACACACACAATTTCCGATGCACACAGACACGCACAAATGCTCAGACACTTAGACACACACACACACACACACACACACACACACACACACACACACACACACACACACACACACACACACACACACACACACACACACACACACACAGACACACAAACACACACACACTCATAACGTATTGATGCATCTAAAAATAACCGCAACTTTTTTTGATTGCAATCTCTTTGAGTTCCATTCCTCACTCCTAAATACACTGGGGGCACGCCTTGTTCCTCCCTTGCATTATATTTCTATCCACGGTTTTATATTTCTATACAGTATATCCTTCTGCAAAGTGGCGATCAATAACAATATCAGTTAGTGCGCTTCGCAGATTCTCTGGCGAAATCCAAGCATCCAAAACTTTAAAAGTGATGAGACGCCAGGACCTCGACTTCCTCCGATCAGCGGCAGACCTCCACGCCTAGCGGGCGTGTACGCACCCTGTCTCACTCTCTCCCCGCTGTCTCACTCTCTCCCCTGCTGTGCCCTCGCTGTCCCCTGCTGTCCCGGGCCTTCCCTTTGGAGGGCGCTGTCCTCTCCTCGAGACGGCCCCAGAGGCGGGCGGTGCGAAGGTCATTGCGTGGCCCGTGAATAAGGGAGAGTGATTGCGGTCCTGCCGCCTCTCCGAGCCGGCGCTCGGCTCCCAGAGGCGGGTCGATGCGATCGGAGCTGACAGGGAAAGTCACTGCAGGAGGAGCGCTGCCAGATGAGACGCGGGAGAGTCAACGCCTCTATCGACGTCTGGACTGTTAGCTTGCAAAGTCAGACGCCGCGTCACATCGTCGATAAAATAAAGTCAGGAGAAAATAACGCGGGCCCGACGTTGACCTCGGCCGTCTCCCTGCGCGGAGTTCCGCTGATTAGGCGCCCGCAAACAATCGTGGAAACGATGCATCGCTCGGAGTGTGATCGCAATCTGCCAATTACTGTTTGATGTGTAGCAGACGCTCCCGTCGAAGGGACTTGGAGTGAATTCAGATAGATGTCGTTAAGGAGCATGTAGGGGTTGGACAGTACAGAGACATGTCGTTAAGGGTAAGACAGTACTGAGCCAGGTCGTTAAGGGTTAGACAATACTGAGCCAGCTCATTAAGGGATAGACAGTACAGAGACAGTTCGTTAAGGGTTAGACAGTACAGAGACAGGTCGTTAAGGGTTAGACAGTACAGAGACAGATCGTTAAGGGTTAGACAATACTGAGCCAGGTCGTTAAGGGTTAGACAATACAGAGACAGATCGTTAAGTGTTATACAATACAGAGACAGATCAGTAAGGGGTTAGACAATACAGAGGCAGGTCGTTAAGGGTTAGACAGTACAGAGACAGGTCGTTAAGGGTTAGACAGTACAGAGACAGGTCGTTAAGGGTTAGACAGTACAGATACATGTCGTTAAGGAGCAGGTAGGGGTGAGACAGTAAAGAGACAGGTCATTAAGGAGCAGGTAGGGGTGAGACAGTAAAGAGACTAGTCATTAAGGAGCAGGTATAGGGGATAGACAGTACAGAAACAGGTCGTTAAGGGTTAGACAGTACAGATACATGTCGTTAAGGAGCAGGTAGGGGTTAGAACGTACAGAGACAGGTTATTTAGGGTTAGACAGTACAGAGACATGTTGTTTAGGAGAAGGTAGGCATCTTGCACTAGTATACTAAAGGTAGGCTGAGGACACTGGGAATCAAACCAAGATCATTTGGGTTTGCACTTGGCAGCCTAACACCCAACCACTACACTACACTTTTCACAACTCTCTTGGTGAATTCATGAATTATATGCGCGCACGTACCAGGTTTGCTCTGACCTTTCAGAAGTCGTACGGAATCGAATAGAGAATTAAAAGGTCTTTCTATGGCTGAGAGTTATTGTGCAGCTATTGAATAAGAGTTTTACAAGGTTGGTTTAAGAAACGAGTTCAACCATCCTTCGCAACTTCTCAAAAGAGTCACAAGGGAATGGAACAGCTCAATAGAGTTCCTTAGCACTCAATAGTTCCTTAAGATCTGTTCTTCATTTTTCAGATGGATGGATGGTCTGAAATAACAAATACTGAGAGAGATAGACAGATAGAAGTAAAGAATAATGGTAGAAAGAAACAATGTGAAATTAAACATTATTATTTATCACCCTACAACAGGAGATTTATTTTGAATCTATAAGTAAGTGAATAAGTTAATCCTTTCACACTGCAGTTATCCCCAACCAATATTTGTTTTAATCAAGTATCATGTATGTGAGTGTAGATTATGTTTCTGTGACAACCGTTATCCTTTAAGACCAACCGTAAGCTGTGCCCGCCCGTTAAAGACGGACGTGTTTTATGTGTGTTTGACTTTGATTAGTTTATAATAGTTGATGTTTTGTTTGGCCTCCTTCTATGGGAAACAGTGCATCACAGAAACCAAGACAACCATGTGATGGATGACTCTGCTTTAATATGCCTCATTTGAACAAAATGGCACATTTGCATTTTTAACAAATGGAAGACAAACATTGTCATATTTAACGTTTCAGTCCTCAGAACTATTTGTCTGACACGCTTGTGTGAAACTGTATACATACTTTATTTCTAGAACAAAAAACACATTCATCTACATTAAAATGTCCCTGAAAAAGTGGGGAACATCAATTGAGGATAACACACACACACAGAAACACACACACACACACACACACACACACACACACACACACACACACACACACACACACACACACACACACACACACACACACACACACACACACACACACACACACACACACACACACACACACACACACACAGACACAGCCTCTCCCTCACATACCCATGGTGAGTGTGTATAGGGAGCTGCTATCCCTGAGTGAGAGTGTATAGGAGTGTCTCTGGCTCTACAGGAGCATCTATCCCTGAGCCCATGCAGTGTTTATAGGAGCATCTATCCCTGAGCCCATGCAGTGTTTATGGGAGTATCTATCCCTGAGTGAGAGTGTGTTTAAGGAGCATCTATCCCTGAGCCCATGAGAGTGTGTAAAGGAGTGTCTCTGGCTGTTAAGGAGCATCTATCCCTAACCCCATGTAGAGTGTATGTAGGGAGCATCTATCCCTGAGTGAGAGTGTATATGAGCATCTATCCCTGAGTGAGAGTGTATAGGAGCATCTATCCCTGAGTGAGAGTGTATAGGAGTGTCTATCCCTGAAAGAGAGCGTATAGGAGCATCTATCCCTGAGTGAGAGTGTATAGGAGCATCTAACCCTGAGTGAGAGCGTATAGGAGTGTCTATCCCTGAGTCAGAGTGTATAGGAGCATCTATCCCTGAGTCAGAGCGTATAGGAGCATCTATCCCTGAGTGAGAGTGTATAGGAGTGTCTATCTCTGAGTGAGAGCGTATAGGAGCATCTATCCCTGAGTGAGAGTGTATAGGAGCATCTAACCCTGAGTGAGAGTGTATAGGAGTGTCTATCCCTGAGTGAGAGTGTATAGGAGCATCTATCCCTGAGTGAGAGCGTATAGGAGCATCTATGCCCTGAGTGAGAGCGTATAGGAGCATCTATCCCTGAGTGAGAGTGTAGAGGAGCCTCTATCCCTGAGTGAGAGTGTATAGGAGCATCTATCCCTGAGTGAGAGTGTATAGGAGTGTCTCTGGCTCTCCAGGAGCAGCGATAACTAAGCACATAAGCGCTGCGTCTGTCGCCGGGGGACAGTGGCGGCGGCGTCTCGCTGGCTGGCTCGCCGCTCTACGGAGCCATTATTTGTAATAGCAAAACAATCAGAGTTTATGGCCCACTACCGCAGCAAGCAGGGGAGGAGCGGCCTAATTTAATACCCCTTCAATTGGCCAGACGCTCTCTTCTCCTCCGTTCCCTGCTATGTATGTGTGTGTGTGTGTTCACGTGTGTGTGTGTTTCTGTGTGTGTGTGTGTGTGTGTGTGTGTGTGTATGTGTGTGTGTGTGTGTTTCTGTGTGAGTGTGTCTGTGTGTGTTCACGTGTGTGTGTGTGTGTGTGTGTGTGTGTGTGTGTGTGTGTGTGTGTGTGCACGCACACAGGTATATAGTGTGTGCACCTGTGTGTCTGTGTGTGTGTGTGTGTGTGTGTGTGTGTGTGTGTGTGTGTGTGTGTGTGTGTGTGCATACATCATACATGCATATAGTTGTGTGTATATGTGTGTATAGTGTGTGTGTGTATAGTCTCTGTGTGTGTGTGTGTGTGTGTTGTGTGTGTGTGTGTGTGTGTGTGTGTGTGTGTGTGTGTGTAAAGTTTGTGTATATGTGTGTGTACATCGTGTGTGTGTGTGTGTGTGTGTGTGTGTGTGTGTGTGTGTGTGTGTGTAAAGTGTGTGTATGTGTGTGTGTACAGCGTGTGTATGTGTGTGTGTACAGCGTGTGTGTGTGTGTGTGTGTGTGAGTATAGTTTGTGTGTATAGTGTGTGTGGCACTCTGCCTGCTCAATAGGGATGTAAACGCTGCTATGATAACAGCCCTGAACGCTTCATTGGAGACGGTGATAAAGGGAGGAGGGGAGGGGTGACCCCGGAGGGCGGAGATGGGGTGGAGGAGGCAGTGGGGGAGGGAGGAGAGAGGAGAGAGGAGATTGGAGAGAGGAGAGAGAGGAGAGGGAGAAAGGAAGGAGACAGGAGAGAGGAGAGAGGGGAGAAGGAGGAGAGAGGAGAGAAAGGGGAGAGGGGAGAGGGGAGAGGGGAGAGGAGAGAGGGGAGAGGGGAGAGGAGAGAGGAGAGAGGAGAGAAGGGAGGAGAGAGGAGAGGGAGAGAGGAGGGGAAAGAGGAGAGGGGAGAGGGGAGAGGAGAGAGGAGAGAGGAGAGGGGAGAAAGGAAAGGGGAGAGGGGAGAAAGGAGACAGGAGACAGGAGAGAGGAGAGAGGGGAGAAGGGAGGAGAGAGGGGAGAGGGGAGAGGGGAGAAAGGAAAGGGGAGAGGGGAGAAAGGAGACAGGAAAGAGGAGAGAGGGGAGAGGAGAGAGGAGAGGAGAGAGCGGAGAGAGGACATAGCTAAGAGGAGAGAGGAGAGAGGAGAGAGGAGAGAGGAGAGAGGTTTATTGTAGAGAGTTAATCATGATGCTGGCAATTGAACATTTTGGGATGGAAGTGTTATCGATATTTATAAATTTATTTTTTATTGAGTGATTTTTATAAATGATATAAAGGTTGTAGATGTACAGTCTTTATAAAGGTTATACAAGTGGTACATATTTGTAGGTGTAATAGATGGAGGGGGTGATGGGTTAGCACTGTGAGGTGAAGCATCAACTCCAAAGATGACTGGATGATTCTCAAACCATTTCAACACTTTCTCTGTCATATCTTAAAGTTTATTATTACAATCTCAGCGACTTTGACGAGTTCGGCACAACAAACAAAAGCAACACACAAAGAAAAAAACAAAAACTCCCCCTATCTTCACTTCCCTCTTTGAATTTATTTACTCCTCTGCCACGCGGCTTCAGTCAATTAAAAGTTTGTTTCATTAGCGTACTTCCAGTGCGCGGCCGCGGCTAATGAGGGGGAACGCGCGCGCGCGGCGGACCGGGCGCCAGCAGCACCGGCGACGCTAAGACAGGGAAAAGAAGGCCGTTTAATGGCCTCCATTACAGAAACGGCTCCGCCACATCCATCACGGCCGCGCCGCGGCGGCCAGCGTCGTTATTTTAAAAGCAGTGTCAGGTCCGCCACGCACAGCGAGCTGAACACATTGATCTAGCGGCGGCGGCGGCGGCGGCGGGGACAGGACATGTGGGGGGGGGGGGGGGGGGGGGGGGGATGTGAGGGGGATGTTGTTTAATATTTTTATCCTTTATTTAACCGAGTCCCGTTGAGATATTTCAATTCGCTTTTACAAGGAAGCCACGGGCAACAAGTATACGAGTTACACGGAAACATGGATGACAAGACAGACTAATAAGGACAAAGTAACATGGAGGACATGATGACAAGGCAGGCGAACAATACTGGACAGCGTCAGCATCCCAGCAGTTAGACCGTAATTCATTAGACGACACGAGCGCCACTCCAGAGACCCTGCACAGAGTGGGAGGGGCCACAGAGAGTCCTGGAACACTCCATCCAATTAGGGAGGAGTGTGTCTGTGAGTGTTGGAGGGTGTTTGTGTGAAGGGGTGTGTGTGTGTGTGTGTGTGTGTGTGTGTGTGTGTGTGTGTGTGTGTGTGTGTGTGTGTGTGTGTGTGTGTGTGTGTGTGTGTGTGTGATTGTGTGTGTGTGTGTGTGTGTGTGTGTGTGTGTGTGTGTGTGTGTGTTAGTGTGAGTGAGTGTGAGTCTGATTGTGTTTGTCTATGCGTGTGTGTGTTTGTGGTGTGTGTGTGTGTGTCTGACTATGTGTGAGTGTGCTTATGTGTGTGTGAGTGTTTGTGTGACAGGAGCGAAGGGCTGCGTGATTTCAGAATATAAACAGACTCTTCCTCCTCTGACCTACCAGGCGTGGAGGTCGTCTTTGAACCCCGGAAATGCCAGAATGTGACCTTCACCTAAACAAACAAAGTGTACGGAATAATGGGAGCCATTTTGAATACAGTCAACTGACTCTGACACATTTATTTGCTCTTCCTCCTCCTCTTCCTCTCCCTTCTGTCTCCTCTCCTCCTCTCCCTCACATCCTCTCATCCTCTTCCCCTCCTACCTCTCATCTTCGTCCTCCCATCCACTCTCCCTCATCCTTCTTTCCCTCTCCCCAATTCACTCTCCCCCTCTCTTCTCTCTCCCCCTCTCCCCCTCATCTCCCCTCTACTACCCTCTGCCTCTCCTCTCTCTCCCTCCCCCCTCTCTCTCTCTCTCTCCCCCTCTCCCTCTCTCTCCCCCTCCCCTCTCTCCCCCTCTCCTCCCCCCCCCTCTCCTCCCCCTCTCTCCCTCCTCTCCCCTCTCCCCCACACCTTCCCCTCCCCTTCTCTTCCCTCCCCTCTTCCTCCCCTCGCCCCCCTCTCCCTCCCCTCTCACTCCCCCTCTCCCCCTCTCTCTCCCCCTCTCTCTCCCCCTCCCAGCCTTCGTGCTGAGCTGTGCGTTCCCCCGGCGGCCTGCGGGGGGCGATGTCTCGGTGTCCCGTCTGCAGGCCGGCGGAGAGGCCTTCTTCGTCTGCTCCAGCGGCTACCGGCTACAGGGGCCAGAGGTCCTGACCTGCCGCAACGCCACCACGCCCTACTGGAGCGGCAAGGAGCCCACCTGCGTCGGTAAGAGACAGGAAACACTTTAGTCTGCTACTATTTACTGTCTACCGTCACTCTACTCTTAAGTCTACTGTTACTCTGCTCTTTAGTCTACTCTTACTCTACTATTTAGTCTCTAGCCTTTAATGATCTTGGTGCGAGATGAACCAAACAAAGCCCTTGCTGGTCCTAAATGACACATATCTTCAACTGTAAAGCTTAAACTGTAAACCTTCAACTTTAAACATTCAGCTGTAAACCTTCAACTATAAAACTTCAACTGTATACCTTCAAATGTAAACCTTCAAGTGTAAACATTCAAACGTAAACCTTCACCTGTAAACCTTCACCTGTAAACCTTCCACTGTAAACCTTCCACTGTAAACCTTCCACTGTAAACCTTCCACTGTAAACCTTCCACTGTAAACCTTCACCTGTAAACCTTCCACTGTAAACCTTCACCTGTAAACCTTCACCTGTAAACCTTCCACTGTAAACCTTCCACTGTAAACCTTCCACTGTAAACCTTCACCTGTAAACCTTCCACTGTAAACCCTCAATTTGAAACCTGCACGACACAGCGGACATCTTTCACCCAAAGTGAACTCAATTTACAGCATGACTCGGCTTAATTCTCTCGCCTGACTTCATGACGTGGGTTCAGATGGGGGTCTTTTAGGAGCAGCTAGGGGGGGGCAAAGGGCATCAGCTCACTCCAGAACGCCAGCGGGGGATCGAACCCAAGGACCTCTGGGCGTTAGCAGTCCAACCACAGCCCGCCAGCCCCCAGCACAGCGGTGTGACAGCCCACACCGGCCCTGCCAGACACGCATTAGCATTCCTGAAACACTGGTTAGCGGCGGAATTTCAATTTGAGATAATGAAAGTTAGCCCGCCGGGGAGAGGGAACGCACTGTGGCCCCTGAGCTGGAGGGGCCCCGCACGCCAAAAAACACAACCGCACAGAATTCAATTAAAGCTGACAGGAAGTGACTTGATTGGTCTCTTTGTACATGAAAGCTAATTGGGAAGTGTTTCATGTGGGGTGAAGTACCTGGCTGTCTGCGGGCGCCTTTGATTCAGCGGAGGGCTGCTCTCGCTCTCCCTCCCGTGAATAACTCACCTTCGTTTATATTCCACGCGTTAGCTGCTGCTGCCGACACCCGTGTACACAAACAGGGGATGAAGCGGGCATTTTGATAGCGCTTAACAAAACAGCCCTCCTCCATCTTGTTAAAGGATGAGGGGATAAGATGAGGTAAGGTGAGCTTTATTCATCATAAAAACAGGCAATTTGGGTGTCACGGCAAAGTAATAGGATGTTTATGTTTATGTGGAGGGTTTTATGAATAACTATTAACATGAAATACTGTCTTGTACTTCTGCTGTGAAACCCTAATTACCAGTTTCTGGGATTGATAATGTTATGACACGATTAAGGATAGGACTAATTTTGTTATGACAAAATTAAGAGTAGTATTAATAAGGATATGACACTATTATGGTTAAGATTAATAATGATATGACACTATTATGGTTAAGATTAATAATGATATGACACTATTATGGTTAAGATTAATAATGATATGACACTATTCAAGGTAGGATTAATAATGATATGATACTATGAAGGGTATTTATTTAGGATCAATAATGATATGACACTGTTAAGGATATGATTATTAATGATTTGACACTATTAAGGGATTAAGGGATATATAAAGGATCAATAATGATGTCCATTAAACGCTGAGGGTGTGTGATGCTGAGAGTGTAGAGGCCAGTCCGAAAGGGTCTGTGTTCGGTCCCTAATTTCCACACATAGTCTACCTGGAGTCATCCAAAATGCACCTTAACTCCCACCTGCTCCTTAAGGACATGTCTCTGAATGTTGGGTCACTTTGGACTCAAGCCTCTGCTAAATTAACCTTAAGATAGTTATAAATGATCCTCTCTTTTCTAAATGATGATATGGGTCAGGGCTCTCTTGCGAAGTAGGCGTTTAATCTCCGGAGACTAACCTGTTGTAATGACGATAAACAAGATGAAAGCACGTACATTTATGAGATCTTTGAACTTTGTCCACGTACATACATTTCATACATGTACGTGCTTTCATCTCAGGTTTGTATTTGAAGTGAGACACAAACAACAACCAGAAATGTGTGGAAAAAACTCCTTGTCCTGCGCTGCCATAGACGCACACACGCACACACACGACACATGTACACACACACACACACACACACACACACACACACACACACACACACACACACACACACACACACACACACACACACACACACACACACACACACACACACACACACGCACACTCAGTCCAGCTCATCTTTTTTAGTATCTTTTATTTCCCCATATTTTCTTCTCTCCCTTTCTCTGTTATGAATAAAAATAAAGATTTCCCTCTCACCTTCTTGTCTCCCCCCTCCTCTCTCCCCCCCCCCAGTGTCTTGCGGGGGGATGATGAAGAACGCGACCCACGGCCGCATCGTGTCTCCTGGTTTCCCGGGCAACTACAGCAACAACCTGACGTGTCACTGGGTGCTGGAGGCCCCGGCGGACCAGCGGCTCCACGTGCACTTTGAGAAGGTGGCCCTGGCCGAGGACGACGACCGGTGGGTGGGGGGGGGGGTGTGTGTGTGTAGACGTGTGTGTGTGTGTGTCTGTGTGTGTGAACGTGAGTTTGTGTGTGGTTGTGTGTATGTGTGCACGTACATGTCTGTGAGTGTGCGTGTGCGTGTACATGTCTGTGTGTGTGTGTGTGTGTCTGAGTGTGTGTGTGTGTGTGTGTGTGTGTGTGTGTGTGTGTGTGTGTGTGTGTGCGTGTGTGTGTGTGTGTGTGTGTGCGTGTGTGTGTGCGTGTGTGTGTGTGCGTGTGCGTGCGTGTGTGTGTGCGAGTGTCTGTGTGTGGTGTTATATTGAATTGAAAGAACTTCAGAGGCTCCCCAGCTCTGCATGCTCGCGGTCACAAATGGCCTTTTAACATTTTAACATTCTAACAAAGCCACCGGGCCTCACGCTGGTACGCACTCCTTCAAGTCCTGCCCTCCACGAACAAAGCTGGGATGTATTTCAGGCAGCTCTGTTGCTATGGTTTTTGGAATTGTCTTGCTATCCATTCTGTTGGTTGTGTTTCTGTGGTTTCTGATGGTTGTGTTGTATGGTTTCCGGTGGTTGTGTTCTATGGTTTCCGGTGGTTGGGTTGCTATGGTTTCTGATGGTTTTGTTGCTATGGTTTGTGGAGGTTGTATTGCTTTGGTTTAATTAGGCTGCGTTGCTATGGTTTCAGGAGGTTGTGTTGCTATGGTTTAATGAGGCTGCGTTGCTATGGTTTCAGGAGGTTGTGTTGCTATGGTTTAATGAGGCTGCGTTGCTTTGGTTTCAGACGGTTGTGTTGCTATGGTTTCAGGAGGTTGCGTTGCTATGGTTTCAGGAGGTTGTGTTGCTATGGTTTCAGGCTGCTGATAAAGAACGGGAACAACATCGACTCCCCGCCGGTGTACGACTCCTACGAGGTGGAGTACCTCCCCAACGAGGGCGTCCTGAGCACGGGGCGACACCTCTTTGTGGAGTTCACCACCGACGGCACGCTCACCTCCACCGGGGCGGCCATCAGATACGAAGGTAGGAAGCGGCTCCACCCAACCCAGCTCAGAGCTGCTGCAGCTACACCCAGAGAGGGAGTCAGAGAGAGGGGAGGAGAGCGGGGGAGAGCAAGATGGATAAAATAATCACCCCCCTCCCTCTTGACAATTCTCCTCCGTTGAGGAGTGTTCAGGCACCTGTGATTGACAGGCGAGATGGCTTTCCCCAACCAATCAGGGAGCAGATGGGCTGATTGTCGAGGAATGACCCGGAGCGTTCCTCTCTCTAAACGGTCTCACAGCGAGGCTAGCACGGGCGACTGGAGGCAGGTGATCTCACTCAGACGCTCTCTCACCCACAGCTGACAGATGGCTGAGGCAAATTGCACTTAAATCTGATCTACAGCCCCTTTGGTATCTCATTGTTTAGGAAAGGCTCTGAAGGTAAGGAGAAGGTAGGGGAAGGTAGGGGAACATCTCTCTCATAGAACATGTTCTCTCTCATCTTCCCATGGTTTATTCCCTCCACCTTTCGCTGCTCTAATTATATATCCCTCTCTCTCTTTCTCTCTCTCCCCTACCTCATTCCCTCTCTCCCCCTCCCTCCTCCTTCCCCCTCCCTCCTCTCCCTCCCTTCTCCTCCCTCCCCTCCCTCCTCTCCCTCCCTCCTCTCCTCTCCCCTCCCTCCTCTCCCTCCCTTCCCTCTCTCTCTCCTCCTCCCTCCCCCTCCCTCCTCACCCCTCCGCCCTCCTCCCTCCTCCTCCCTTCCTCCCTCCCTCTCTCTCTCTCCTCCCTCCCTCTCCCTCCTCCCTCCTCCTCCCTCCCCCTCCCCCTCCCTCCTCTCCCTCCCTTCCCTCTCTCCCCCTCCTAGCGTTCGCTAAGGGCACGTGCTACGAGCCCTTCGTGAAGTACGGTAACTTCAGCAGCAGCGACTCTGGCTACGGCGTGGGGGCGGTGGTGGAGTTCTCCTGTAACCCGGGCTACACCCTGGAGCAGGGCTCCGTGGTCATCGAGTGCGTGGACGCCCAGAACCCCCAGTGGAACGACACCGAGCCCGCCTGCCGAGGTGAGACCACCCGCTCCCAGACACCCCGCTCCGAGACCCCCCGATGAGACCCAAAGCCCGCCCGGCGCGACGGCTTATTGTGTGTTGTACGTCCCGGCACTTAAGAATAGTGCTTAGCCTAGTGTAGCGTCTTATCCTAGCTATCTCTGTTGTGTACGGGGGATGGGTTAACCTAGTGATTGTTAGTGCTTGGCACTAGGATCCAGGGCTGTCAATCCTCCCCTCAAATCATATTCGAATTTCTAATGCTTCTTATGTTGAATATTCGAATAATATTCGAATATTTTAATGTTTATATTTAATGAATATTTTAATGTTTTTTTTTTTTTTTTATTATATCATTATATACACGATACCATCTTATTATTAGGCCTACGTCCCGCGTCCACTAGAGGGCGCGTCAACCAAATCTGCAACAAGTTTTACCAAATCAATACAAAACTTATATAAATAGGTAAGATATAACGCCAGAAATATTCAAGCAATGATGTTTAATGAAGAAGCTGATGTTCAATCATTCAAATAAACACACACACTGCTATTTTAAGTCTCAAAAAGACAATTCTTTGACCGTGGCTCTTCCTCAGCCGCTAACTGTTCTGCGTACTCCGAGTAATGCACTGAATGGAGGTGTGCGCTCATGTTGCTCGTAGTCGAGTGGTAACTATACATTAAAAAAAAATAAAAAAAAAAGTTCGAACGTTAGTTGCCGCACTCGAATGTTCTCCTTTTTTAAAAATTCGAATTATATTCGAATAGCGAAGTTCGTTTTGACAGCCCTACTAGGATCTATGAGCAACCTTACTGTACCGACAGAGGTATATTATAGGTTTCTCTTTCTTCTACAATACAATACAATACAATACAATACAATACAATACAACTTTATTAATCCCACTAGGGGCAATTAGTGTGAGCAGCTTGTATACAGACACAGTAACATACAAACAACAAATACACATGCACAACTACGGAGCATTTAGTAGTCGAATTGCAGAGGGGATGAACGACTTGGAATGGCGGTTTGTTCTGCGAGCAGGTGAAGCGTAGCGACACCCCTGCTGGCAACACGGAGAATTCACTTTTAAGAACACGACCAGAAGAAGCCAACATACCTGCTGCTTTCTTAATGATTTGCCGATTGCAAAAATAACTCAAGTCCCTTTGTTTAACTCCGGTGATCTTAGGACAGATGTTGACAATACTTTTTTCTGACAGATGTACTTATTGTAAGTCTTTTTGGACAAAAGCGTCAGCTTTATTCCCTAAAAGTACATTTTAATGTTCACAGACGCCAAACAGAGGCAGAGTTGTCGTGCATGGAGGTAGCACGGTGTGCGTGATTATATTTTATATTTTTTATATTTATACACTCGCCTCTTGTAGGAAAGTTCTAATTTGGCTTGTGTCCTGCCATGGCAGTCTGCTGTGGACCTCACCGACGTTATTAACCCAACTTCTTGGGTCGTGAAGTTTCCATCTCCAATAAATTCTGCAGAGTAAGTTTTGTACATTCCGATGTGCCTGCCCAAACATTCGGGAGGACCTGGCTTGGGATATAATAGAGTTCTGCTTCATATGCATGAAGGCATACTTTATCTATTCGCGATGTTAGCATTATTGATCAGCCACAATGAATGATGAATATCACACATCTTTTATTCATGTTTCAGTTGTAACAAGCAAGGTTGCTAACAAGCAAGGTGAAAATGTTTTCAAGCCGACCCGCCGGTATGATCAGAGCCGGAGGATACTCTGTCTGGAGCCTGGAAGAGGAGGCTGCACTCTGCTCTGCCCTCTCCCCGTCTCTGAGCCCTGGACACACCCAGCGTATAGACCAGGGCCCTCCATCCATCACTCCCACCGTGTGTCTGTAGCTCCACTCGCTCACTACGCAGCGCTGACCTTACCTCTTCACACGCTTACAAGGCGAGGGAGACTTTGTTTCTCTCTGTCTGTGCAAAAGCCGTTTTCTAAACCCGAGCTCACGTCAAGGGAGACGTACGGAGAGCACCACATTGCTGGGGGTCGAGGGTCGAGGCAAAGGGAAGCTTTCAAGGAGACGCGCCGGCTGTGCTTGGTGCGCTTCATGAAGGCCTTTACTGTGTACTTAAACGCAGCCCAAATCCAATCACACAGAAGCGCTGAGATGGACTTTCTGTGTGAGGGTCAGTGAGTCATGTAGCCGTGGCGTTTACGGACCGCCAGTGGGCTTCAGACATAGCTGTGTGCAGGGCTACCTGCTGGTACACGTTTGGTACACGTTAGTTACATTTACATTAAGGGCTTATAGCAGAAGTGCCAAGCACTAACCATCACTAGGTTAACCCATTCCCCATATGCAGCAACAAAGATAGCTAGGACAAGACATTACACAATGCTAAGTACTATTTTGATGTGCAAGAACGTACAACATACAATAAGTGCATACATAAGTAGGGCTTTTTATATATTAGGTAAAAACATCTAATTTGCCAAAATTGAGTGATAGGTTCTATAATTAAGAACAAACAATGGTGGGCCTCTTCATAACTAATTTACATATTTTTTTAATTCAATAATGTATTATTTATTTATTTTTTACAAACCTTAATCTTTGGTGCCCCCTCAGGTACTTGGTGCCCTGCGCACTCTGCGTACTCTGCGTATATGGAGCGGCGGGCCTGCATAAGTACAAACATAAGTTACAATAACTTGGCCCCGACTGAGTCTTAGCTGAACACTCGTCTGATTGGTCGTCACAGGCCACGACCCCAGAACCGCCTCTTTTAAAGGGACCCTAAATGTAGTGGTTGATTCTTTGATTCAAACTTTGTCTTCTACGATCTCAAACATGGTAATCAAAGCGATTTCGTTACCAACTACATCGCTCGGTATAACGCACAAACTCAAAGACGCACACTAGCTAAAAATGAAGGAACACGACAGTGAACCATAACCGTGTTGATAACAGCCCCCCCTCCCCCTCCCCTCCTAAGCCCCCAAACTTGTTTTATTGCATCTCATCGTGTTCTAATTAATTAGTGCTGAAACAGGAGTTCCCGGTGCCAGGACAGAGTGTAGGGGATAGCGTTTTACTCTCTCTGCTGTTTACTGCCCTTTCCTCTCGGACCCATCCGCAGGAAGAACCGAAAAACGCTTTTATTTCCAACCGACAATTTGGGTCGTGCGCCTGGGTCATCTTTTCCTTGCACTTTTAAAACGGTTATCGATCTGCGAGTGTGTGTTGTCCTTGTCCTGTTGTCACCGTCGGTAAACGGGAGGTCTGCTGTACTTAGCGCAGCTGGGAGACCGACCTCGACTCCCGGAGCCTCACCTCGCCCAGGAGACCGAGGGACACAGGACGTGTTGAAGGCCTGCGTGGGGCGGAGGGCGCGCTTGTTTCGTGGGGCAAAGCTAATCGACGGGTGTGTTTGTTTTGAGGGGGGGGAGGTCGGGGCTTAACGATGGGTGCTTTTGTTTTGTGGGGCGGAGTGAAACATGTGGTGTGTTTGTTTCGTGGGGCAGAGCTAAACCACGGGTGCGCTTGTTTTGTGGGGCGGGGCTAAACCACGGGTGTGTTTGTTCTGTGGGGAGGAGCGTGGGGCTTAACCACGGATGCGTTTATTATGTGGAGCAGGGCTAAGCCTAAGCGAAAGGTGTGTTTGTTTCGTGGGGCTAAACGACGGGTGCGTTTGTTTTGTGTGCAGCCGTGTGCAGCGGGGAGATGACCGACTCGGCCGGGGTGGTGCTGTCCCCCAACTGGCCCGAGGTCTACGACAAGGGGCAGGACTGCATCTGGGGGGTCCACGTCGAAGAGGACAAGAGGATCATGCTGGACGTCCAAGTGTAAGTCAATATCGGGCGGGGTCTCTCTCCATGTCGCTAAATGTTTCTCTCTCTCTCTGTCTCTCTCTCTCTTTCTCTCTAAGTCTCTCTCTATCTCTGCTTCCCTCAGTCTCTCTCTCTCTCTCTCTCTCTCTCTCTCTCTCTCTCTCTCTCTCTCTCTCTCTCTCTCTCTCTCTCTCTCTCCGTCTCTCTCTCATGTCTCTCTCTCTCTTAGTCCCTCTCTCTATGTCCCTCTCTGTCTCTCTATCTCGATGGCTATCTCTATATGTCTCTCTCTCTCTATGGCTCCCTCTCTCTCTCTATGTCTCCCTCTCTCTCTCTATGGCTCTC
>NC_044054.1:32244829-32267329 GCF_902167405.1 Gadus morhua
TGCGTTGTGTTGTTATGTGTTATATTATGATGTTGACTTGCCTTGTGTTGTGTTAGACTATCATGTTGCGTTGCCGGGTCTTGTATTACTATCACGACTATCACGTTATGTCAGGCCCATGGCGGTCATGTTTGTCTGATATTTTATAGATATCCTAAACATTGAGTCTCTGAGGCTGTGTGTGTATCCAGGGCAGACGTGATTAGTTTGGCCGCCCCAGGCAGGAACACAGACTACACTAGTAGAGAGATGGAAATCAAACCTACGACTACAGAACCCAGGCCGAAGGAAAGGAAAACACAGAGATAGCGATAAAGAGACCATCGTTAGATTATTCATGCTCTCATTTGTTTCAGCATCTTGAACACGTTCCTCAGCATCCTCGCTGAGTCCACAGACAACACAGCGATCAAACGAGCTACGGCTATGAAACGACTCAAAGAGAGATTTAATGTGGAAAACAGCCGACACACGCTGAACACAAGCCGCGCAGAAATTAGCTCCACCTCATCAGTCGTACCTTATCCCCGCGCCAGAACAATGTGTAGCGCGCGTCTTATTCAACACTTACTTCCCCCCCGCTACAGATAACGGTGAAATTGAGTTCTGCCATGCGTTACGCTTATCTACAACACGACTCAAAGTGTGTTGGATTCAGTGTCGGAAATTACAGACGAGGGAGAAGAAAATGCCAATAGCTTAGAGGTTGGAGATAGCGTGGGATTGAACTGTGCAGCGGCAAGCAGCGGGCGCTGCTGAGATTATTGTTGACCGCCGATACAACGGTTAACTTCTTGTCACGCTCCCACTCCGATAACCCTGGCAGCCGCTTCTTCAGCGCTCTGGACGGACAGGGGACGGACGGGGGACGGACGGGGGGACGGCGGGGAAGAGGAATGTGCTGCGCTTGTCACCAGCTGACCCTTATCTCGGGGGGCTGCTCTTGGCCAAGTGCCCCCTAACAAGACCACCCGGCCCAGATACTGGCCGTCCATTAAATACTGGAGGGGAGAAGATGAGGGCTGACGATAGCAGAGTCCTCACAGTCACCGGGAGACCACCGGCTCTCAGGCGCACCGCGGACCCCCCGTCTCGCTCCGTGTGCCCGTGGTCGGGTCCCGAGCGCTGGGGAAATAAAAACCGCCACGCACGGGTGGCGGGAACGGGAGCTTCCCGCGAGTGTAGAACTAGATAAGGTAGAATATTCACAAGTGTGACTCTGTCCAGAACCGTGGAAGGACGGCGAGATTCACTTAGAGGGTGCTATTTCTTTCTCTTTTTTTTCCAAAGTCTTTTTTCCTGAGATTCTTTGGCTGTAGTTTGTATTAATTTCAGGCCGTGTTAGAGCGTTAGTGGGAGATTAAGCCCGGCAGTTGGCAGCTGGGGTTTAGCTCCTTGGCCGGTCACGCGTGCCCTTTATGGCAGCAGAGACCCAGAGCATGTCTAATGGCTGCATACCCCGACTGCTGAACTCACCATCGCTGCTGCATACTGTCAGCGCTCAACTCACCATCGTCTCTGAACTCACCATCGTCTCTGTTAATGCTGAACTCACCATCGTCTCTGTTAGCGCTGAACTCACCATCGTCTGCATACCGTTGGGCCCTTAACTCATCATCGTCTGCATACTGTTAGCTCTGAACTCACCATCGTCTCTGTTAGAGCTGAACTCACCATCGTCTCTGAACTCACCATCGTCTGCATACTGTTAGCTCTGAACTCACCATTGTCTCTGAACTCACCATCGTCTCTGTTAGAGCTGAACTCACCATCGTCTCTGAACTCACCATCGTCTCTGTTAGCGCTGAACTCACCATTGTCTCTGAACTCACCATCGTCTCTGTTAGCGCTCAACTCACCATCGTCTCTGAACTCACCATCGTCTCTGTTAATGCTGAACTCACCATCGTCTCTGTTAATGCTGAACTCACCATTGTCTCTGTTAGCGTTGAATTCACCATCGTCTGCATACTGTTCGCTCTGAACTCATCGTCTGCATACTCTTAGCTCTGAACTCACCATCGTCTGCATACTGTTAGCCCTGAACTCACCCTCCTCTCTGCATATGTCTCCATTATCATTATCTAACACAACATAAAAGCTCCCAGTGGCTTTTTAACATAACAGCCCCCATTAGCTTTTTACCTGGTCTCTAGACCTGGATGAGTGAGTGTGTGTGTGTGTGTGTGTGTGTGTGTGTGTGTGTGTGTGTGTGTGTGTGTGTGTGGGTGTGTGTGTGTGTGTGTGTGTGTGTGTGTGTGTTTGTGTGTGTGCGTGCGTGCGTGTGATGGAGACTCTGGAGAGAAAGAGAGACACACACACATATAGATATTATGTGTGTGTGTATATAGGTGAGTGATGAATACAATGTGAGTGTGTACGGTGGTTTGTGTGTGTGCCTGTTATGTGTGGGACTCTGAGTCTGAGTCAGTCGCGATGACGTTGAGAGTCGGGAGAAAGGAAGTATGCGTGTCTGCATGTGGGTGTGCGACATATTATTGAGACGGAGTGTGCGTATGCACGGAGTGCATATGCACACTCCGCACGTGTGTGAAGTGACAATAGGTTCTAGTGTGTGTGTGTTTGTGTGTGTGTGTGTGTGTGTGTGTGTGTGTGTGTGTGTGTGCGTATGTGCGTAAGTGCGTTTGTGTGTGTTTGTGTATGTGTGTATGTGTGTGTGTGTGTGTGGGGGGGGGTGCTCTAATTATAAGGGTGGGCACACACTTCTCCACATTAATGAGAATGTTTTCAGTCCAGCGTAATCATTCATCACCGTGGCTGCGCTGGCAATTACAGACGAGCAGTATGCATAATGAGCGCTGATTAATTAATTTAGGCCAAACAGGAGGGCCGCCTCTCCGCTAATTAGCAAGAAGCTGAGCGCCGGAAACAACAGGTTACAGCTGAGGTTCCACCTGCAGGCGCGACACAACGGCCGCTCAGATTCACACGCCACCTTTCCACCAGAGTTCAGGGCGACACGTTGTTAGTCGCGCATCGCAAATGAAGCTTGAGGTTTATTTTCTTTTTTTTCGCTGTTTTCTTTTCTGTTTTCGATTTTAAGAAAAAACTGTAGCGCTCGAATGGAGCGGGTTTCGTGTTTTTGAATTCAGGTCACCGAGGGATTTTTGCCGACTCGTTTGTGGGTTGGCGGCGGTTCAATGGAGACCTCTTGTGGTTATTTGGGGAATTGCGGTTGAGTGGTTTAGCAGGAGAATTCGTTGTGAAATGTATTTAATCGCTTGGTACTTGAGATTAAATTGGTTTGAAACTACAAATAAAGAAATACTAAAATATAGAAATAATATAGAAATATTTGTAATTCTTTGAATCACAACATTGGACAGATATTGTCTCATCACTGTAGTATTTTCTCTAAGGCAAACAATCATCACAAAATAGTTTAGATAAATTACCGTGTGTGAAAAATAATCAAAAAATATTTTATTAGGGACCTTTTTTAAAAACCGTGACAATCTTTTTTAGAGCCAACCAGTTATATTTAATTTAATCTTTTTAAAAACATCCTATTAACCGCTTTTTTGATCCAGCCAGTTATCGGTATCTAAGTCGACGGCCATGACATCACGTCGACCACAGCTGTCACTCACTAGAATCAAACTACGATAGAAGAGAAGTAGTTTGTAGGCGGGGTGGGAAGGCCGAGAGACACCTGAGACTGATCCAAGGAGCACAACGACAAAACCAGCCAATGGGAGGGTGACAACAAGGTGGTTTAGAGGACCTGAAAGAGACCCGATTCAACGGAGAGAGAGAGGAGAGAGAGAGGGAGAGAGGAGAGAGAGAGAGAGAGAGAGAGAGAGAGAGAGAGAGAGAGAGAGAGAGAGAGAGAGGGGGCCTTCACTCACGTCTCAGTGAGGAGGACAAAGAACAGAAGAAGGTATACTCAGAGTATCGAGAGACGTGTTGGTGTAAAGAATCCCCACGGGAGTCAGGAACAGATCCCGGGTCTGTCTGGCAGCAGATTGCTGCAGCGGACAGAGAGGGGGCGGTGATGGGTTTGTCAGTTGGTCGCTCTTCGGTTAGCTTCCCAGAGCGAGTCGGGGATTACAGCAGCAGCTCTGATGTGTAATTTGGGGACAGACAGACGGACAGGTGGCTTCTATCCATGGGGACTGGGACAAAGCAAAGCAGGTGGCAAGAAAACAAGCTCATCAGAACCCGGCGGTGAGCTGACTGGCGAACAGGGGGTGCACTTTAGACGGAGAGGTGCCAGGATTCAAAAGGGGTGATGTCGGCGGTGGGCCGGGGCGTCAGGGGAACAAAGGGTTCTTTAAAGCCGGGGTTATTACCCTTTCTCATCTCCGGACCCAGGATACTGTTCCAGTGTCCCTGGGGCCCGGTGGCACATGAAAGGCTCGCGACCAAAGGTGTGCTCAGAGCTCAGAGCTCGGTGTGTCAGACGGTGGCACCTCCATGGGATCACAGCCCCTTTCGAATCCCAAAGCTGAGTTTAGGAAACACGGTTTTTGAAAAGGAGAGAGTTTGACAGGAAGGGATGGCATATCGGTTGATGTGGAAGCGTCTAACCAATCACGAAGGTCTGAGTGTAGGAAGTGGATGGAAGAGGCCCAAGGGAAAACACAAACGTATTCCAGGGAATACTTCCACGAGTCGGCTCCGTGGAAATCGTGGTTGTGTTTCTGAGAAAGGCCCTCAACGTTTTATCGTGATTTAGATTACTTTTCACTTTTCTATTGCAAACGAGGAATTTGGAATTGCCACTAAACTCAGACATGCCGTTGAAGAGTGAAGAGAACACTAATGAAGAGTCGTCAGGATTATCACCACATGGGGGGGAGGGAAAAACAATTCCCCATCCTCGTTAAGGAGCGAAGCATAAACCCGCCAAATCTCGTTATGCCGAGCTACACACGCTACGCTAAACAAAGACAGAAAGAAAGGAACCAAGAGGTCCGAACGAGTTAGAAATCCCCATAGAGGATAGAGAGGGCTCTGTTCTGATCCCGGAGGAGGTCTCTGTGGACCAGGACTGTCAGAGAAACGAAGATACGACAACAGAGAGAAGGAACGCAGCGAGCGACGAAAAGAGAGAGACGACAGAAAGTGGTCGGACCAGACCGATTAGAAATCCCATTTCCCGGTGAAGCAATCTCCCGCCATGTATGTGTTAATATGTGTAGATGGAGCTGGAGGAGAAACTGGGTACATGGGGGGAGGTAGGAGTTCATATCGGCCTTTTAAAAGTCTCTCCTGCGGGTAGGATCGGGGAACGGAGCGTGTGCAGCGGTCCGCGTAACGAGATGCAGAGTAAACACGCCGGGCGCGGAGGGCGCCGCTGTAATTGATAGCGCGCTCCCCGTCCACGACGCGCGTCTTCGCTCACTTGTTTATTTCTCAGGACGGCTTTTAATTGTTTTTCGTTCCGAGTCATGTCCCGGGTACCAGCGGAACACAATCCTAGACCCACGCTGGGCATCGTGAAGCCCGCCTCGGGACGAACAGCAAACAGCGAAACAACCTCCCCCCCTCCCTCCCTCCCTCCTCCCTCCCTCCCTCCTCCCCTCCCTCCCTCCCTTTCGTTGATTACTTCAGAAGGAAACTACCGTCCTGGTGGCTTATTATTCTGTGGCTCCCCGGTTTCTGAATAAATGTCAAGCGCTGCTCGCTGCCGAGCACCGGGCCCCCTACCTGGTCCGTCGCCAGTCCCCCCCCCCAGCCCCCACAGCCCCCCCGTGGAAAGGTTAATGCATTCCTAAATGAATCACTGGCAGCAGCGCCTCAATCACACTCTGGGAATCCCCCCCCCTTCTCCCCCTCTCTACTTATCCCTCCTCTCTCTCTCTCTCTCTCTCTCTCTCTCTCTCTCTCTCTCTCTCTCTCTCTCTCTCTCTCTCTCTCTCTCTCTCTCTCTCTCTCTCTCCCTCCCTCTCTCTCTCTCTCTCTCCCTCTCCCTCTCTCTCTCCCTCCCTCTCTCTCTCTCTCTCTCTCTCTCTCTCTCCCTCCCTCTCTCTCTCTCCCCCTCCCTCTCTCTCTCTCCCCCTCCCCTCTCTCTCTCTCTCTCTCTCTCCCTCTCTCTGTCTCTCTCTCTCTCTCTCTCTCTCTCCTCTCTCTCTCTCTCTCTCTCTCTCTCTCTCTCTCTCTCTCTCTCTCTCTCTCTCTCTCTCTCTCTCTCTCTCTCTCTCTCTCTCCCTCTCTCCCTCTCTCTCTCTGCTTAACGGGAAAATAAGATTGTTATGCACGTCTTTGTATTGTATACATTTTTTTAATCTTTATTGCCCGTATGCCAGCATACATAAAAGCGTTTTCATTTTAGATCATAATCTAGGGAGGACGATAAGGCAAGGTGTGCATTTTTTATTTGTTTTTTTGGTCAATTTAGTTTTGGGATTAAAGTCAGAATTCAGAATTTAATCTCAGTATTCTGACTTTAAACTCAGACCTCAATAGGAAAATCACCTCTGGCCCGGATCCTCTTCCGTAAGAATCAATACAATCAAAACAATCAAAACAATCAAAACAATATGGCGACATGGCTGTAGCGTTACGTCAGAGTGGTGCGACAGACACAACCTATTGACCAACACCTGGAGAACTAGGGTGGAAACAACAAAGACCGCAGGTTAAAGGTTATAAATTGCTAAAGTGCTTATAGTTCTAGCTCTATACCGTGGCTACGACATGAGGTGTTGGTAGTTGACTTGGTGCTGCTGCTTTTGTGTTTTTAATTCATTCTCCGTGGTTACCTTAATGGCTGGCTGTAGGCGTCGTGGTTAATTGTGGAGCGGCGGTAGGTTTTTTAATTAGTATTTTTGACAAAACATTCCCTTCGTTCGCCCTCCTCTGTCCTGCAGTAATCATAAAGAAGCAACTTTATTCACACGACCTGTGGCAACGTTTGCTCAATGAATATGATAATGCTGCGAATAAACAATCTCTGTTTCCTCACTCCCATTTACATAAACAAACGATATCGCATATGCGTTTTCATAACGGGCAAACAGAACGGGAAGAAAAAAGTTCTTGAATTATTTAGTGTTTATTTCACTTTCAGTTTGTAAACAACATTTAAATTTTAATCCACCCAAGGCTGATTCTCAGTCGGTGTAATCTCACTTGGTCTCCAGGCAGAGGTTCTGAGGACCAGATGGAGAGCAGTGTCATGGGACAACCCCCCCCCCTCCGCTCTGTTCTGGTCACCGTTTAGAAGAACACACTTAAATCCAAACCGGTCAGACCCGGTCAGACCCGGTCACACACCGGCCGCACTCAGGAGCGGGTCAGGGGTTCGAGGGTAGAACACATTGCGGACATTCGGAATCGAACCCGCTACCTTTGGACTGGGAGCCAAAGCCCCCAACTGCCACGTCCGACGACCAGTCGCCCCTGAGGTTCTGCTTAATAATAACTATTGATTGATACGGTAGTGGGGAGGCATGTGGTCCAGGAGGCAGAGCGAGAACCTGAGGGTTGCTGGTTCAACCCCCCGGCTCCTCCTAGCTGAGTGTCGAGGTGTCCCTGAGTGAGACGCCTCACCCTGACTGCTCCCGACGAGCTGGCTGTCGCCCTGCGTGGCTGACTCCGCCGTCGGTGTGTGAATGTGTGCATGAACGGGTGAATGTGCGGCAGTGTTGTGCAGCGCTTTGAGCGGCCACTGGTTAGAAAAAGCGCAGTATAAGCGCAGTCCTTTGACCGTTTACGTGTTTTGATGTTTAACCGCGGTCCCATCGTTTCCCCTGCTCGTCCCAGACTGAACCTGGGGAAGAACGACCTCTTGACCTTCTACGACGGGGACGACCTGACGGCGAACATCCTGGGTCAGTACGGCGGCTCGCGGCCGCACTTCAAGCTGTTCACGTCCATGTCCGACGTCACCGTGCAGTTCCAGTCCGACCCGGCCACCAACATCTACGGCTACAACAACGGCTTCGTGGTGCACTTCTTTGGTGAGCTGCACGCTCCCACGCACGCACGCACGCTCCCACGCACGCACGCACGCTCGCATGCACGCACGCACGGACATATACATTTTAATTCTTTATTTGCATCCACCAATCACATTACAAGAGACAGGATTCAAATATTTCTGGGATGAGATCGGTCTTTGTTCAAGGGTACAAAAAATACATACACACATATACACACACACACTTACACACACATGCCTGCATTTCGGCACACACACACACGCACACTCATATTCAAGGACATTCACCTACATGCATGTAGGCACACACCTGAACGCAAGTGCACATGCAGGTATGTGGTCCTGCTAGAGCGATGTTCGATATTATTATTATTTAATATTATTCACAAATTTTGCCTATCAGCAAATACTTACCCCACAAAAACAGAGAAAAACACACACCCACAAGAACGCACACACACAAACACATTGAACTAAAAATACAACGAATAAGGATCACTCATCAATCATGTCCCGCTGTTTCCTGTGACCGTTCATGCTGACCACGCCCACTCCCCCCCCCCCCCCCCCCCCCCCCCCCCCCCCCCCCCCCACGGTCTCCAGAGGTGGCCCGTAACGACACCTGCTCGGAGCTGCCGGAGATCAGCAACGGCTGGAAGAGCACGTCCCACCCGGACCTGATCCACGGCACGGTGGTCACCTACCAGTGCTACCCCGGGTTCGAGCTGGGGGGGGCCGAGATCCTCATGTGCCAGTGGGACCTCAGCTGGAGCGCAGACGTCCCCCGCTGCGACCAGGGTGAGAGGGGGGAGGCACGGGGGAGAGGGGGGAGGGCGGGGAGAGGGGGGAGAGGGGAGGGATCAGGGGGAGAGGGGGGGAGGGGGGAGGGGGGAGACCAGGGTGAGAGGGGGGAGGCACGGGGGAGAGCGGGGAGGGCGGGGCGAGGCTTGGGGGAGAGGGGGGAGACCGGGGGGAGGGGGGGAGAGGGGAGAGACCAGGGTGAGAGGGGGGAGGCACAGGGGAGAGGGGAGAGACCAGGGTGAGAGGGGGGAGGCACAGGGGAGAGGGGGGAGACCGGGGGGAGGGGGGGAGACCTGGGGGGGGAGGGATAGCGGGAAGGGTGAGAGGGGGGGAGAGACCAGGGTGAGGGGGGAGAGACCAGGGTGAGAGGGGGGGGGACCAGAACATCTCCTGCTGTTCCTCCTGCTCCGGTACCTTCTGACGTTCTCCTCTATTCTCGTTGCCTCCTGACGTCCCCCTCTGGTCTGATGTTCTCCTGACGTCCCCCTCTGGTCTGATGTTCTCCTGACGTCCCCCCCTGGTTCCCCTCTGTTCTGTGCTCTCCTGAGGTTCTCCTCTGTCCTCCTCTGTCCTCCTCTGGTCCTCCTCTGGTCCTCCTCTGTCCTGCTGTCCCCTGACCTCCTCCTCTGGTCCTCCTCTGGTCCTCCTCTGGTCCTCCTCTGGTCCTCCTCTGGTCCTCCTCCTCTGGTCCTCCTCTGGTCCTCCTCTGGTCCTCCTCTGTCCTCCTCTGGTCCTCCTCTGGTCCTCCTCTGGTCCTCCTCTGTCCTCCTCTGGTCCTCCTCTGTCCTGCTGTCTCCTGACCTCCTCCTCTGGTCCTCCTCTGGTCCTCCTCTGGTCCTCCTCTGTCCTGCTGTCTCCTGACCTCCTCCTCTGGTCCTCCTCTGGTCCTCCTCTGACCCTCCTCTGGTCCTCCTCTGGTCCCCCTCTGGTCCTCCTCTGACCCTCCTCTGGTCCTCCTCTGGTCCCCCTCTGGTCCTCCTCTGGTCCTCCTCTGGTCCTCCTCTGACCCTCCTCTGACCCTCCTCTGGTCCTCCTCTGTCCTCCTCTGGTCCTCCTCTGTCCTTGTGTCTCCTGACCTCCTCCTCTGGTCCTCCTCTGGTCCTCCTCTGTCCTGCTGACCCCTGACCTCCTCCTCTGGTCCCCCCCCCCCCCAGTGCTGACGTGTCCGGACCCTGGGGCGGTGGAACACGGCCGCCGCACGCTGTCGGCCCAGCGGCTCTCGGTGGGCTCCACCGTGCAGTACGCCTGTCAGAAGGGCTACCTGCTGGCCGGCGCCGCCGTGCTCACCTGCTGCCGCCGGGACGCCGCCAAGCCCAAGTGGAGCGACCGGCTGCCCAAGTGTGTCCGTGAGTACCGTCGCCGTGGCGATGGGGATGATGGGGAGGAGGAGGAGGAGGAGAATGATGATGATGGGGGGTGTTATGAAAAACTAGGTTTTGCAGGAAGTGTGTGTGTGTGTGTGTGTGTGTGTGTGTGTGTGTGTGTGTGTGTGTGTGTGTGTGTGTGTGTGTGTGTGTGTGTGTGTGTGTGTGTAGCCGGGTGAGTGTGTGTATGTGTGTAGGTTTTACACAAACACCTACACACACACACACAGACACACACACACATCCACAATGACATATTTTCCAAGCTATTGAATCTATTTAAACGCTTACTAGGCATGTTCCCTCTCCAAGATTCTGTCTGTCCTCGTCACTCTTCAAGATGGTGTATGGCCAACTTTAAATGTATATTTTATTTACTTTGTTATTATTCGCTCAGTTGAGGGCGTCCGGAGTTCATGCATGCTTCTGCTAGTTGTGAAGGGCAGGAGCGTCAATCAAATACAATAAAAAATCAATAGGATGGCACTCTGCCCGTTCTAGTTGACCTGGCGGTTGGTTGTGTATAGACCTCTTCAAGATGGCGGCAGTCGTTTGTATGTCGACCTCTTCAAGATCTCTCCCCTGTCGGCAGCGGAGCGCTACGAGCCGTGCAGGAACCCCGGCGCCCCGTCCACTAGCGTGCAGAGCTCCGAGAAGGCCTTCTACCAAGCAGGGGAGTCGCTCACCTTCTCCTGCCACCCCGGCTACGAGCTGCAGGGGGAGCCCGCCATCGCCTGCGTCCCGGGACACCCGTCCCAGTGGAACAGCACGCCGCCCGCCTGCAAAGGTACGACCGGAGATAACCGGTTTACTGGACGATCCAACGCCGTTTCTTCGTACAAAGCGTCTTATCCTAGCTGTCTGTGTTCTGTACGGGGAATGGGTTAACCTAGTGATGGTTAGTACATGGCAATTGGTTCTATGACCATCCTTACTGTACCGACGGCGATATATTGTTGTTCTATTTCATTCTTACTGACCGCCAGAGGCAGTGCTTAACACTGGATGTTATCCATCGCGCATGCGCAGGTCGAGTATTTAATATCAAACATGTCACACGTGACCGGGGATGACGTCGGGGCGCCCGCCTATATAAGCCCACGTCACTCTCCAAGATGTCCCTTGTATCTACTCGTACGAGTACGAAATAAGCTTGAATAAAAGCAATATTAGCCGGTGACTCTTTGCTGGTAGCCCTGCAACCGCATGGTTGGAGCCACGGATCCGTCCTCCAAGGGCTGCGATTAGTCACGCACGGCTATGTCATGAACGCCGCATACCGGTGCTTTCGCCGGTGAGCTCGGCTCACATTAACGCTAGGCTAACACAGCGTCTTCACCAGCTGTAGCGGCTGCTAAGGTAAGTATTCTCTCTGTGTTAGCTTTAAAGTTAAGTAAGATAAGGGAATCCTGTTTTCGGCACCCACTTAAGCTTACGTCTCGTTTTGTTTGCCTCGCTGCAGCGGAGATTGCCATTACCGGCATTTGCTGCCTTTTGTGGCAACTTTTGTTTCAGTTAATTAAAGGCTCCCTGACGAGCGTTTTCGCTCGTTAAAGTGTGTACTCCCTGGTTTGGAATTCAAGAGCTCCCCATTACGGTTAAGGCTAGTGGGTAAATAAGAAAAAATAAAAACACTGTTTTAGTTTGAGTTTCTTGCGTTGTGCAGTTGCTGCCCTTTTGTTGAATTATTACTGTTGGGGGCTTTCGCTCAGTAGTAACTACTTCACTATTTTGGATAGCTTAATTCCCCCAGCATGTTGGGCTCACATGGTTGCCCAACTTGCATGGCTCCACTGCTAGCCCTAGATGGACATGATGAATGCCTTGCATGCCTCGGTGTGGTCCACCTGAGGGAGGGGCTGTCCGACGATCAGTGTATGAATTGCAGTTTCATGCCACATGGGCTGAAAGAGGCAAGACTAGCCGAGGTGGATGGACCTCAGGTTGAAGGTGAGCTTCCCCCGCCTGGAAGAGAACCGATGGTACGAGTACGCTCCCCACCCAGGGCTGCCCCGCCCAGGAAGAAGGCTAGGAAGGCTGACGGTTATGCTGCCAAAGTGGACAAGCTAGTGTCAGAGTTCGCTGAGATTAAGAGTTGGCTCTTTAACCTGAAGCCAGTTAGGTTAGCGTCAACCAAGACGTCAATCCCTCAGGTTGAGGCTCCATATACACCAGAATGGGACGGAGATGCCCTGTCTACGAGGGCATCCTGTAGCCAGTTCTTTGAGGACAGGCCGGGACAGGGCGAGGTAGAGGCTTCTACCCAGGCTTCTGAAGACGGCTCCCAGCATGTAGAGAGTGGGTCTAGCGCATGCTTAGAAGCTTCCCGGGCCACGGTTAAGCTAGTGGTCCGATTGGCACTGGCACGCTAAGGGTTGGATGAGGCTCCATCAGCAATTGCTCCAGCTAGTGCATTCTTTAGGCGTGTCCCGCCACGAGATACTTTTTCTGTGCCTCCCTCCCAGCCATATATTGAGGAGCTTCACAGATGCTGGCCAGACCCCAGATCTCTATCTCATCCCACCAGTGACAGCAGGGCCTTGGCTTCAATGCAGAATGCCAGCAAGCATGGACTTGACCGAAGGCCAGTCGTAGAGCCGACCATTGCCTCCCTCATTGTGGCACCAGAGGAGGTGTTGAGGCCGCATCACTGATGACCTATTAACGAAGTGCTATGACACAGCGGAACGTATGGGCCGTATTCGGAACTCCTCCACAGAGTCTAAGTGACTCTACATCTTTGCAGGCGTTTGCCTTCATGACCAGAGAGCTTGGTAGGCTGATGTCGTCGCTTATGCTGGCTCGCCGCCTGGTATGGCTGGCCCAGTCCCCATTATCAGAGCCATGCCGGAGAACCCTCCGCACTCTCCCCGTAGTTCCGGGAGAGCTTTTTGGCCCAGCAGCACAACAGGCCTTGGATCGTGGCATCCAGGCTAACCAGACACAGCAGCAGTTTGCTAGCCTTCGGAGAGCTACATCCCTACCGAGACAGCAGCCTCCGCAAGGTTATAGCACCAATCATCCTCTGCCGCTAGCACGTCCTAGTGGTTATCTCAGGACCTCACCAGCTCCTGAGCGACCCTATCAACCCCGTCGGGCTCCCACAAGACCTGCACCCCAGGCACAGAGGGGTCGGGGTCGGGGTTCCCCCCCCCCCAGGCTTCCCAAGAGGACGTTGGGGCAGGTACTGACGGCTCAGGGCCGGGCGTCGGGCGCTACGCCCAGCAGCACCTCATCTGCTGGGGAAGTTGCACTACAGACCCTTGGGTGGTGGCCACGCTTTCCAAGGGGTACAATCTCCAATTCCGACGCCGGCCACCACTTTTCAGGGGGATCAGACTGACTACAGTTTGCGATCCCACAAGGCGACAGGCCCTCAGCCAGCAGGTATCAACCCTCCTGGAGAAGAAAGCCATCGAGATCGAGAAGGTGGGTTTTACCCACCCTCTTTTTTAGTTCCATAAAAAGAGGGTGGGTTTCGCCCTATACTGGACTTACGAGGGCTGAACAGTTTTCTGAAAGTATTTCCCTCTCGCATGCTAAATACAGCGGAAGTGCTCTCCCTCTCTGGTTCTCTCTGTCAGAGACGAGTCCGATGGGACAGGATGCCTTGGCCCATCCATGGCCACGTCAGCACCTTTATGCCTTCCCGCCATTTCCACTGATAGGGTTAACTCTACACAGAGCTCAGAAGGGGAGCCACAGACCCCTGCTGGTTGACCCAAACTGGCCAGGGAGACCTTGGTTTCCAGTAATGTACAGGCTGCTTGAAGGAGATCCATGGTGCCTGCCGAAGAGGCGGGACCTGCTCTCACAGCTGGGGGGCCACATCTGGCACCCCAGACCAGATTGCCTACAGCTAGGGGTTTGGCCCTTGAGGGGCCTGATCCACTTATAATGGAATGTGACCAGGAGGTAGTTCAAACCATCATAGACTCAAGAGCTCCCTCCACCAGGGCACTTTATGCTAACAGGTGGAAGATGTTTACAAAGTGGTGTGAGGCTCAGAGAGAGGTACCGGAGTGTTCCTCAGTGCCAATTATACTGCGTTTTTTGAAGTCCTTACTGGAAAGGAAGCTATCTGCTTCCACTTTAAGGGTCTATGTGGCTGCCATTTCATCCAGACACGTTAAGGTTGATAGCCAGACGGTGGGGTCTCATTCTTTGGTGACCCGATTTCTTAAAGGAGCCCAGCGGAGGAACCCCCCACGGGCTGTCAAGGCTCCCTCATGCGACCTACCTCTGGTACTTGGAGCCCTCTGTCTCCTCCCGTTTGAGCCCCTGGATCAGGCGCCACTGAAATGGCTGTCGGCAAAGGTTGCCTTTCTTCTAGAGATCGCGTCAGCCAAGCGTGTGAGTGAGCTTCATGCATTGTCAGTGAGTGAACAGTGGCACAGGGTTGGCACTGTGGCCTAACCCATCATTGAGATGTTACATACAGGAAGCTGCTGGTTTTCGCCAGTCTGATGGCCTGTTTGTCTGCTACGGGGGCCCAAGGAAGGGGCAAGCGCCGTCCAGACAGAGGCTTTCCAAGTGGGTGGTGGAGGTAATTGAGGAGGCATACAAGTCAAGAGGACTGCCTTTGCCTCTTAACATCAGAGGCCATTCCACCAGGAGTGTCTCCACCTCCTGGGCAGCACTAAGAGGAGTGCCTCTAATTGAGATTTGTGCAGCGGCCTCCTGGGTTTCAGCGTGCACCTTTGCCCGATTTTACAGAGTCAATGTAGATTCTCACCACGCAGTGGCAGCATCTGTTTTTTAAGCTCTGCCTCTAGCGGTCAGTAAGAATGAAATAGAACGAGAGTTACGTATGTAACTATGGTTCTATGAATTCTGGTTGACCGCCAGAGTTCTCTGTCACTCGGAATCTTGCAAGAAGATTCTGAAGGGACATCTTGGAGAGTGACGTGGGCTTATATAGACGGGCACCACGACGTCATCCCCGGTCACGTTTGACTTTTTTGATATTAAATACTCGACCTGCGCATGCGCGATGGATAACATCCAGTGTTAAGCACGGCCTCTGGCGGTCATCCAGAATTCATAGAACTGTAGTTACATACGTAACTCTCGTTTCTCTTTCTTCTGACAACTGTACTTACTGTAAGTCACTTTGGATAACAGCGTCTGCTAAATGCCCTTAATGTAAATGTACATGTTAGTCTACGCACACACAACCCAGTCTCAAGGAAATATGTGACACTGTCACGTCATTTAATCAATGCACAAATTTCAAACTCATTCGAAAAAGAAGAGATGAAGCGGATACCTTTTTATCGTGGCGGTTTGCCTACAGAGCAGCGCACCTGCATTAAATATATCTGAATTGTCACAATTTCCCAGAATCAAAGGTGAAAGTAGAAACGGGTGGCCAAAAGCTATATTGTTAGAAATGTATGCTTTTGGCACGGAAAAATTGGAATTACGTGTCCCAGATCACGAATGAATAGATTAAATGACGTGACAGTGTCACGCATTTCCGTGAGACTGGGTTGGCACACGAGATGGCACGCTGAGGATGTTAAGAAATCATGACCTTACCTAATAACTTTTATTCACATGTATTTATTCAATTAAAACTGTTCTTACATTTGATTTCCCTTTCTGAACGTCCGGTGACTGTGTTTCAGCTTCAACCAGCAAGTTTGTGAACGAGCGAAGGCTGGACGGTACGTCTTATCACTACAATCAAACTTCTATCTATTGAAAGAAAGTAACGTGAAGTTATGCATTTTAATTATTTTCTATTATGTATAATGTATTATTTTTTATTTCTATATTGTGGTTATTACAAACATATTTTATATATTTCATAAGATATTTTTTCCTTGATGGATTTGTTATGAGCAAAAAACATTTTTTTCTTCTCTGCATTTAATATATATATCTATTTTTTATCAATGTATTTTTCTATATTATTTTGTTCATATTTTTCTTCATGTAAAATGAGTACCTTCCTCCGTGCTCTGAGCGTGCTGTCTGTGTTCCAGTGGCCAGCCCGGAGCTGGACCTGGAGGGCTCCAACGTGGCGCTGGTGGTGTTGGTCCCGGCCGTGGTGGTGCTGCTGGCCGTCCTGGCCGTCTACGTCTACTTCACCAAGTAAGACCCTGTCGCCATTGGGACCAGGAACTCACTACACCGAATATATCGCTACGTGACCAGAATCTAACTATAAATACACAGCACGTCTCTACGGTGACCAGAAACTAACTTTAAACTAGACAGAATATATTACTATGGTGAACAGAAACTAACCATAAACAACAGAGCACATCGCTATGGTGACCAGAAACTAACTATAACTACACTGGATATCGCTATGGTGACTAGAAATTAACTTTAAACTACACCTTATTAGCCTGGTCCTACCAGACCATCGTACTTCATTTAATTTGTACAGAAGGTCTGGAACTGCCCGATTGACAAACGTTCACTCACTTGGAGGCGGGTGTCTGTTGAAGTTTTAAAATGATTGGATCTGCCCAGTGCCACTCTGGATCTGCCATAACCAATCGCATAGCGTTTGGTCGTGACGTATATCATGCGACGGGACCGGCTCCTTCACCACTAAAGGAGCCAGCTGGAAAATCTAACTTTTCCTGAACCCGGTGGGGAGAAGTGCCACAACATCTTGGCCACCAACAAAACTCAGCAAAGCTTGTTCTTGCTATGGCTTTAATTGATCGCTATTCGGCAGCGATCACACAACAGACCGAATAGCTTCTCTCGTATCCAAGTCTTCCTCTGACTACAACTGAAACTGGCGCGCGACCTCAACGTCATCGTTCTCAGCCACTCACTCTGTTCGCTGATTGGACCGCCAAAAATCTGGCTTCCAAGGAACCCATGAATATGAAGCAGACCCAGACCTAGTACTGAAGTGAAATGAAAATTGAGCGGAAGTAGGTAGGTGGGAGGTGGCAGGCTAACACCTTATATCGCCACGGGGACCAAACACAAATTATAAGCTACATCAAAAAGCGCTATATGTGACCAAAAATTTACTATAATCTTCACCGGATATCGCTACGGTTACTAAACCGTAGCAATAAACTACAAAGAATATCGCTTTGGTGGCCGAAGTCAAGGCATTAGAAACAACATGGAATATCGTCACGGTGACCAAACAAAACATATTTAGTCAACTTATCAAATATTTCCTTTGTCTCCGTCATTCAGTTGGTGTTTTGTTTCCGATCGCAGACTACAGGGGAAGTCGGTCCGAATGCCGTCGTCGCTGCCGCCCTACGACAACATGACGGAGGAGTCGGCGTTCGACAACCCCGTGTACGAGAGAGGCGTAAGTACGGCGGGGCTGAACCTGCAGGACGTGGGCTCACACGACACCAGCGTGCTGTCCTGAAGCCCGGCGTCATCTCATGTCTCACCAGCAGAGGGCGCCACTTAGCGGTCCATCAGCTGTTTACTTCACCAATGACAACATGAATTTGTGGATCTGCATGTGTCGGTCCCAATTCATATTGTGAACATTTTATTTTTGTTATTTATTTTTATTTATTCATTCATACCGTCATTTATGTTGACATCTTCACTAACATTTCATTATTTATTTATTTATTTTAATTTTTATCTATTTTCATTTGTATTATTGTTCATGTCCAACCATGCTGTGTTGCACTCCACCATTCATGTGTGTTCACCACCATTCATGTGTGTTCATGTATTCCTGTTGTTAGTTTATTTGTATCATCCATCTTGTTTGTGTTGTCATCATCATCTTCCACGATCAAAGATGTCTTCATGAATGCAGATGTACTTCACTGGTATTTATTCATCTTTAAAGTTCAACCTTTCTAATGAAAAAAACAGTGAAGCTTAATGCTTTTTTATAATATGTTTGATATCTTAGTTTTGTAAAGTGAAATATGAGAACCTCTACTGCATGATTAAGGCAGCGTTTCCCATTTCGGCGGTTCGCCCAGTGTTGATGAAACCACACAGTGTTTCCTGCTCACTGTTCTCTCCTGTTCCCATCGTCACCCCCCCCCCCAATCCCACTCCCTCTGGTTCCAGCACCGGAAGACCCACTCGACCTACTAACTGCCCCCCCCCCCCCCCGGGCCCCACCCAGGAGGCCGAAAGACTTTGAGGGGACCCTGGCCATTCCCCCCCCCCCCCCCCCACTCCAGAGGCTGATGCTCCAACCTAACATGGAGGCCTGCTCATCCTGCAGCCATCGTATCGACTACCTCTCTCAACCTAGCCGCCATCTTCTCGTCCTCCCGCCGTTTATTATTCAACGTTCCCGACGCGACGCTCCGATCAGCATCCGACCGAACCAAATTACTCCGTGGCGGATTAATTCATCAGCGCCATAGGTTTACCTTTCTCTTCGTTTCAGTCTTGTTTTCCACTCTGCTTCACCCTGTTTTAATACCTTTACGAAATATCGTTTTTTTCTTCTCTCACTGTTAGAATAAGGTTTGTTATAAGGCGTTTGTTTCCCCCTCACTGCCCGCATCTCCAGGCTGTACTAGATTGTGTTCCATGTTTCTGTCCTTTTACAAACCACTCTGTGCTTATCGTGGATTTTTCTGGGGAAAGTTTATTCTTTTTATTACTTGTTGTTGGGATTGCAGGTTTTCATTTGTTTTAACACCAAAAGAGAGAAACAGAGAGCAGGTGGAATGGACCAACTTTTCAGTTTAACGACGTACCTGTAACGTTCAGAAGACACGATCACCTTGTCATGCTAAGTGTGCAACTCTTTCATTTTCCCTGTCTTGATCTGTTGATGTATTTATTTGATTTGACTGCGGTTTAGTTATCCAGTACAGAGAACAGAAAGACTCGGGGAGGCTCCGCGGAGAATGAACTTTCCAGTCTTGTATTTTAGACAATCTTTTCTTTAGCACAAGAACCAGGAGGACCCATCAGAGACTGAAGACTGGAACCTATCCCGACGCAGACCCCACCACCCCACGGAGACGCTGGGGTGGAGAGGAGAGACATTTTTTGTTCCCTAAAGACCGGAGAGGAGAGAGGGTTTAAAGCTCAAAGACCGGCCTGGAAGAGAAAGGAGAGAGGGTTTAAATCTCAAAGACCGGCCTGGAAGAGAGAGGTGAGAGGGTTTAAAGGTTGAAGAGGGCCTGGAAGAGAGAGAAGAGAGGGTTCAAAGCTCAAAGACCGGCCTGGAAGAGAGAGAAGAGAGGGTTTAAAGGTTGAAGAGGGCCTGGAAGAGAGAGAAGAGAGGGTTTAAAGGTTGAAGAGGGCCTGGAAGGGAGAGAAGTGAGGGTTTGAAGCTTGAAGACCGGGAGTTGAGGGTTTGGAGGTTGAGGACCAGGGAGGTGGAGGGTTAGGAGGTTGAAGACCCGGTTGGTGGAGGGTTTGGAGGTTGAGGACCAGGGAGGTGGAGGGTTTGGAGGTTGAGGACCCGGTTGGTGGAGGGTTTGGAGGTTAAGGACCCGGTTGGTGGAGGGTTGGAGGTTGAGGACCAGGGAGGTGGAGGGTTTGGAGGTTGAGGACCGGGGAGGTGGAGGGTTTGGAGGTTGAGGACCAGGGAGGTGGAGGGTTTGGAGGTTGAGGACCGGGGAGGTGGAGGGTTTGGAGGTTGAGGACCAGGGAGGTGGAGGGTTTGGAGGTTGAGGACCAGGGAGGTGGAGGGTTTGGAGGTCCAGGGAGGTGGAGGGTTTGGAGGTTGAGGACCGGGGAGGTGGAGGGTTTGGAGGTTGAGGACCCGGTTGGTGGAGGGTTTGGAGGTTGAGGACCAGGGAGGTGGAGGGTTTGGAGGTTGAGGACCGGGGAGGTGGAGGGTTTGGATGTTGAAGACCCGGTTGGTGGAGGGTTTGAAGCCAGCACCGCATCGCCTGCTGAGAACGGAGCATTCTTCTGAATAGCCAAACATTTCGTTAATAGGAAAGGCGATGAAGCGAATAATGTGAATTAAAAAAGCGACAATGGGGCTGAATTACTTGTACTGCTCATTCTAATGGAAATAAAGTATTTTAAACGTGGATCTATTGACGTTAGTATAAAGGTACACCTTTCCTTTTAATGGTTTTTCATTTACAATATGACTTTACAATCAGTCACATTTATGCTTGGCTGGTGACCTTTAACTAAAGATGATATGTTAGTGGTGTATTTATATATAATTTGCATCTCCAAAAAAAGGATACCGATAAATTAATTTCTCATTAACCTCTGTACTTTCTCATCAGAGATGCATACTCACTATAGAAATATAAAACCAAACCTAAGCACTAGCTTGATTTAGATTAACACTATCACCTTCCTCATAAGAATCTGTGATATAATGATGAATCCACAACGTGAAATCTGTAACAAACTATTTAACGTGTCATCAGTGGCAACATGCAGCAACACAAAACCTACCCATAATGCCTTCCTTCATTAGCGCCATGGAATGGAGACACTGTTACTTTCATTACTTCTTCAAGCTCAAGCTAATATAAAAAAAACGGAATTAGCGGAACACTTTGGTTGTTTTAATTTAATTGGATTGTAGATGCCTATTTGTGTTTTCTGGTAAACGCATAGCAAATGACTTTCCTGTCCGTCGGAGAGGCTGGGGACTCGTTCCCTGGGGCGGGCTGGGAGGAACTCATTTCAGCTCTCCTATTTACATAGAAGTCAAATGACGGGAAGCCGCAGAAATATGATCAAATTCACTGGGAATCTGTGAATGCTTTAATACCCTTCTTTTGTTCATAGACTGAACAATAAGAAACGCTTTAAACATGCAGTCTGATAATCGGGTCCTCATACAGCATGTGTGCCACCTGTGTACATGTTTTTAGATTAATAAATGAGCTTGCAAATACTAATGTATGTAGGCCTACATATTTTTAAACTTTTAAATATGCATATTAAATGCTGGCGAATATATTATAATACAAAGGTGCGGTCCAGTTATGTGTGGTTGGTTCGGTGGATTTTAACGGACAGAGAGATTAGGCATAATCCCCTAGTTAGTTAAATTCCCCTTTAACCGTTCTGGTCAGGTCATGTACATAATGTCCGGCCCTTCGGTAGTCGCAGCAGGGGGCATCTCAGACCACTGCCTTCTGAAGGACGTTCTTCTGACATTGACCTTGGTTTATTCTTTAATTATGGGAAAATCTGTTGAGATCTATTTCAGATTTATATAGGCCTACATTTTTAAAGATTTACAGAAAAAAAAAAGATCTGAGGAATTATGGGTATTGCGTGAAAGCACTACGCACTTAGGTTAATGTATTTTCATTTGTGAATGTTGAGGTCATATAATACTAAATTAGTTAGTACAACATAATTTTGAAGAAACCTTCTCATGTGGATACATGTGTATTTCGGCCTACGTTAATAATTCACGATAGTACGTTTTCCACAACCACCACCAGATGGCAGTGTCGTCATTGTTAACGCGAAAGACCGTTGCTTGAAATGCAGTTGACCTCAAATACAGCGAATAAAAGTACGGAGAACTTTTTCTGTGGATACGAATAAGAACTAATTCTTATATTCCATAAACGTCGTCGGCTCAATGTGTAATGATTGTTGCAATGGGTCACTAACACTTTTATCCAAAGCAAGTTGCAGTGATATAGACCCCTCATTGAGGAGCAGGTGATTATAGGGTCTCTGAAGGACGCCTACAGGTTGAGATCAGACACTGTGGACCAAACACAGAACCTTTCGTCTGGGAGTCACACAGCACAGCCTGGAGCCATTACCCTGCCTCCGAAGTAGACTGAAACAACATCGAGTAGGCCTATTCCTAACCTCAGCACAACGAGCGTTTGGTTGATCCCAGAGCAGCAACACGCACAGAAACCCGTCAGCCGGGAGAGGAAAGGTGAGCCTGGACTTGCATACTTTGATTAACGTATCCGCTAAATTACAAAGTTAAGGTACTGTGAATGTATTGTTGGTTGAATGCAATTGTGTGCTAATGGACGTGTTTCGTTCGAAAACGACTGCATTAAGCTAACCTTACAGTCACAATTCTCCCAGTACCCATTAACGCGGCCCATCCCACGGCCGCCCACTAGATGGCACTGCTCCCCCTGTCCGCCCCGACGGGCTATTTCGGTGATATTTTTAATACTCCACGCTTCACCACGGAGGGCAGCTCTAACACCTGACCTAATCCGAGCCCCCCGTGCACCGCTGGCGAGCTGCTTAGCACGGCTACGGAACGAGATGGTTCACAATTAAAGCGAAACGGGCCCTGCTCATAATCCAACGGAGACCGCGACATGGCAATTAACCCACTAATACAGTTGCCCATTAGAGACCCTCCCGGCCGCCGTAGGGCTGGAGCTGAGCCGCATTAGGAGACAGAGTTTAATGTAATGACCCATTCAACGGATTCTCGCTCTTTTCTTTCTTTTTGTGCATTAAATTATATGTAGTGTGGCCACTAAGTTTAGACTGGTGAAGAGAGAGAGAGAGAGAGAGAGA
>NC_044054.1:32269829-32283895 GCF_902167405.1 Gadus morhua
TGTACCTGGCCGGCCAGCCCACTGTCAGCCGCGCTCCGCTCACACTGTCCTGCTGTCCGGCCCGGTCTCCGAGCCCGTCTGTATTCATTACACTCTCTCGCCCGTCGCCTCGCGGCCGTCGGTACGGCCGTTGGACCCCGTACGCCGGCGGCGTGGGGCTCAGGAGGTAGGGCGGGTCGGCTGGTCACCAGAAGGTTGCTGGTTCGATCCCCGGCTCCTCCTGTCGAGGTGTCCCTGAGCGAGACGCCTCACCCTGACTGCTCCTGACCAGCTGGCTGTCGCCCTGCGTGGCTGACTCCGCCGTCGGTGTGTGGATGTGTGCATGAATGGGTGAATGTGAGGCAGTGTTGTAAAGCGCTTCGAGTGGCCGCTGGTTAGAAGAGTGCTGTATAGTGCCGTCCATTTACCATTCATAGCGGTTCAGAGATGATGGTGATGACGAGGAGATGATGTAAGGGCTGGAGAGCTGCTCCTGATTCAGGGAGGGCCAACGCGGTTTGCCCCCTGCGAAAGCAGAAGAGGGAGACAATGCCTATCCCCTTACTTAAACCCTCAGCTTCATTAATCCTACGTTCTATAGTGGGTGGTGGTCTTCTCCCAGCCAGGAGGCTCTAGGTCCGATCCTCCGTGCCAGCACTCGACCTGCAGCCGCCATCCACGAGAGAGATGCCTCCAGAACAACATGCTCGCAGCACGCGATATCAACAAACATGGCACCGCCAAAGACACGCTCCGATGGCGGACATTTGAAACAGACCAACGTTGACTTACTGTGGGCGTGTGGTCATTTGTAGGAACACACAGTTTGTTTATCGAGACACGTCACCGGACTAGCCTCTGTCTCTCAGACCTCCGGCCGCGGCGGGGGCGGGGCTAGCCTGGGTGGGGGGGGGGGGAGAGCCAGGGGCCAGCGGGGGGCCCCCAGTCGACTCGTTCTATATGTACATTAGTACTGAACCCTCCTGTTTGCTTACAGCTTAGCAGTCAGCAGGCAGCCGGGCCCCCGCACGGCAAACAGCCGCCCGGAGAGCAGCCTAATACCTGGCTGTCGCTGCCTGTTTGTTCATGCACTGCAGCATCTTAACAAGGTATTACCCCCCCTCACCCCCGTCACCCCCCTCACCCCCCCCCTCCCTGAAGCCACCAGGGGGGGGGGGGGACAAATTGCAAAAATGTAGAAATTGGGTGAAGTGGGAGATTTGTGCATATCTATGAATAAAGAGGAATGAACGCGCTGCCTTCAAACACTGAGGATAATGATAGATTCTCAGCAGGTGGAAGACGCTGAATACAAACGAGCCGACGGCAGGGTCGGAGGTCAGAGACGCTAGGGTAGCATCGTAGCTCTCCTCTGGTTTTTCTTTGGTGTTGTGTTCAAGAACAACACAAGAAGGGGGCTGTTAGTGTGTTGCGTCTGTGAGAGGCGACGCGGCTACGCTACATGCTAGACGCTGCTACGCTACGGGCTAGATACTGCTACGATCAATGCTAGACGCTGCTACACCACATGCGATAGGCTTCGAAGCTAGATGCTAGTTGCTGCTAAACTAAATGCTAGAAGCTGCCAAACTACATGCTAAATTCTGCTCCATGCTAGCATTATGCTAGATGATGCTATGCTTAAAACTAGACACTGCTACGCTACATTCTAGGTGATGCTATGCTTAAAGCTAGACACTGCTACGCTACATGCTAGGTGATGCTATGCTTAAAGCTAGACACCGCTACGCTACGTGCTAGGTGATGCTATGCTTCATGCTATACACTGCTACTCTACATGGTAGGTGATGCTATGCTTCATGCTATACACTGCTACGCTACGTGCTAGGTGATGCTATGCTTCATGCTATACACTGCTACGCTACGTGCTAGGTGATGCTATGCTTCATGCTATACACTGCTACGCTACGTGCTAGGTGATGCTCTGCTTCATGCTATACACTGCTACGCTACGTGCTAGGTGATGCTATGCTTCATGCTATACACTGCTACGCTACGTGCTAGGGGATGCTATGCTTCATGCTATACACTGCTACGCTACATGCTAGGTGATGCTATGCTTCATGCTATACACTGCTACGCTTCGTGCTAGGTGATGCTATGCTTCATGCTATACACTGCTATGCTATGTGCTAGTTGATGCTATGCTTCATGCTATACACTGCTACGCTTCGTGCTAGGTGATGCTATGCTTCATGCTACACACTGCTACGCTACGTGCTAGGTGATGCTATGCTTCATGCTATTCTGCCTGCTGCTGATGCAGCTGTTTCCAGAGGGCGTCACTGTCTCCTCTCCTCCATCCTACTCTCTCCCTCCTCCCTGCTCATCTCTCTCCTCTCCCCCCTCCCACCTCTTTCCTCTCCTCCCTGCTCCTCCCTGCTCCTCCCTGCTCCTCCGTCGCTGCGTGTTGATGGACTGCTCAGCAAGCAGAACTAATCACACCTCTGACTGCTATCTGTCTCCGTCAATTACACACTGGCTGGCTGAGGCCTGCTGCCAGCACACACAACTCAACACACACACACATATACACACACATACACTCACACACACACACATGCCTGTATCCGCGCTCACATACAACTCAACCCACACACACATTTATACACAAACACACAAACGGCTGTGCGCACGCACACACACAACTCAACAGAGTCACACACACACATATACACACATACACACGCAGACACACACACACACAAACTTGCCTGTACGCACGCACACACACAACTCAACACAGCCTCACACACATATAAACACACACACACACGTACGTACGACACACACACACACAGCTGAAACGCAGCCTCACACACACAGACACACAACTTATCTCAGCCTCACATACACATGCTGATCCACACACACGTACGCACACGCAGATATAGACACACAACTCAGCAGAGCTTCACACTCATACACACACACACACACACACACACACACACACACACACACGTGCACGTATGTACGCACACACAGCTGAAATGAAGCCTCACACACACATACAAAATAGGATAGGAATAGAATAGGAAACCTTACCCTGGAACCAAACTGAGAGAATCAAAAACCAGCCCTAACATGAAACTCCAACGCCAGAACCAAACCCTAAAGCCAAACCCTAAAGCCAAACCCTAAAGCCAAACCCTAAAGCCAAACCCTAAAGCCAAACCCTAACGCCGACCCTAAAACCAAACCCTAAACCCAAACCCTAAACCCAAACCCTAAACCCAAACCCTAAAACCAAACCCTAAACCCAAACCCTAAACCCAAACCCTAAAGCCAAACCCTAAACCCAAACCCTAAAGCCAAACCCTAAAACCAAACCCATCTACTGACCAAATACCAAAGGTATTTATGTACTTATTTCATGTCTATTAAATCACCTGATTGTGATTCTGACGTCTAAACCAACAGGTTAAAATATTCCTTCATATCGTGAATCCATCAGCTGCTAACCAGACCCAGAGCAGGGCCCTCAGCTAGGGACCCAGTCAGGTCCCTCTCCCTTCCTCCTCCTCCACCTCCTCCGTCTCCTCCGTCTCATCTCCTCAATCTACATTAACCCAAACCCCACCCCGCCCACTTCATCTACAAATCACCCGTTAATTGGTGGTCATCCGGTGCCTAACGATGTGATGGTTTGTCCGGCTCCATCCTAATAGTCACCTTGCTAACGATGTGATGGTTTGTCCGGCTCCATCCTAATACTGACCGTACTTACAGTGTGATGGTTTGTCCGGCTCCATCCTAATACTTACCGTACTAACTGTCTTCCCACCTCTACCCCAAGGGGTTCTGGGTATTGTAGTTTCACAGTAACAGCCGGGGGGGTCTTGTAGTTGAATGTATAAAGGGGTGTGTGCGTGTGATCGTTTCCCTCCATGTCTCGTTCTTATCTCCATCTGGTATAATTGATCTTCACTCTCTCTCGCTCCCGTATCTCTGCCATTCCTCTTCCTCATCCCTCTCTCTCCTCCTGCTCTCTCGCTCGCTCATTCTTCCTCTCCTCGCTCTCTCTCATTCCCTCACTCTGTCTCTCTGTCTCTCACCCCACTATCGCTGCCATTCCTCTTCCACAGCCCTCTCCCCTTCTCTCTCCCCCCTCTCTGCCTCCCCCTCTCTCTCCCTCTTCCTGATCACTCTCCTTCTCTCTTTCTCCCTCTCTCCCCCCTCTCTCCCCCTCCCCCCTCTCTCTCTCTCTCGCCCCCCTCCCTCTCCCCCTTCCTGACCACTCTCCTTCTGTTTCTCTCCCTCTTCCCCCCCCCTCTCTCCCCACTCTCTCTCCCTCCTCCCTCTCTCCCTCCTCCCTCTCTCCCTCCCTCTCCCCCACCCCTCTCTCCCCCCTCTCTCCCCCCTCCCCCTCCTCCTTCCCCCTCTCTCCCCCCTCCCCCTCCTCCATCCCCCTCTCTCCCTCCCTCTCCCCCCTCTATCCCTCCACCCCCTCTCTCCTCCATCTCCCCTCTCCCTCCCTCTCCCCCCTCTATCCCTCCACCCCCTCTCTCCCCCCTCCCCCTCCCTCCCTCCCCCTCTCTCCCCCCTCCCCCAGTTCGTATAGAGAGGGCTGCTGCTGACAGAGACGGATGGCTGGTTCCCAGCTTAAAGGTGACTGCCTGGTTCCTCGTGGCCCCCAAAGCGCTGGATCATTGGAATCCATCATGGGCTGTAGGGGGGTGCAGGAGGGAGGGCTGTAGGGGGGCACAGGGGGAGGGCAGGGGGGGGGGTAAAGGGGGGCAGGGGGTCCACACGGAGACAGATCACACGCAACGCAGGGCGACAACAAGATAGGAAACAACACCAGGCCGGGCCCAGGACGAAAGGCTGACTCTATCTGATCTGGGGGAGGAGGGGGAGGAGGGGAGGAGGGGGAGGAGGGGAGGAGGAGATGGAGAGAGGGGAAGGGGAGGATTGGGAGGAGGAGGAGGAAGAGGAGATGGAGGAGGACTAGGAGTAGAAGGCCAGACAGTACTGGATGGAGAGGTGTTTGAGGAGGAGAGAGGGGGAGAGAGGGGGAGGAGAGGGGGAGGAGAGGGCTGTACAGGATGGAGAGATGTAGGAGCAAAGGTACAGTGATGGAGGGAGGGGGTCGAGTAGGAGGAGGAGGTGGAGGAGGTGGTGGCGGTGGTGGTGGTGGTGGTGTATGAATGGGGAGCATTCATCATTATTGGCGCATAGCTCCATCCCTGGCCCAGGCTGACATCCACTCCAGCACTGACATAAATCATGATTTCACAGTAATGGATCTCTCTCTCTCTCTCTCTCTCTCTCTCTCTCTCTCTCTCTCTCTCTCTCTCTCTCTCTCTCTCTCTCTCTCTCTCCCTTTCTCTCTCTCTCTGGAATCCATTTCCTCTCCTCTTCCTGGTCCTGTGTTTACTTCTGGTCTCCCATTGGCTGATCACCTTCATGACACGCTACTATTTACCATTCAGCCCTTTTGTCAGATCCATTTCATTAGGGAGCAGGGAGGTTCGGGGACATCTTGCTCAAGGGAGCCCTCATGTAAGGCTGTGGACGTTAGGGAATCAAACCCGGAATCTTGAGTCTGGGAGTCCAACACTGTAGCTACGACACCCTGCTCTGACTCCTAACCAAATAAAGGTTGATTCTGCAGACCTTGTTCACATCTGAAGTAAGTACGTTACACAGATGACCCGTTCCATGGATCAACTTGAAAACCTTGGGAACAACATGAACACAATAAGATGAGAACTCCTAGTTAGAGTTGGTGATCACTATACAAATTATATTTACAACCAAGATACTTTTATCAGTCAATCTTGATGAACCATTGACTGGTAGCCCCTAGTACGTTCATATTTGGTCTTTATCCATAATCATTGTTTAATTTTAGCATCACACCATATTTTCCCTGATAATTACCTTCCCTCTATATGAGGAAACGGGTTTTCTGCTGAGAAATATTCAGATTTATACGAGTCAGGCATTTAAATCAATCAAAAGTTGTAATCTTTCCTTGCATTTACAAAAATGAAATAAACAACTTAAACGACCTAGTTAATGTTGTAGTTAACGTTGAGCTAGTTATGCGAGCAGCGCTACCACATGGCATTCACCCTCGATGAAAACATCGTTATCACAACAAACGAGAATCAGAACCATTACCTGACTCGTTAGGATCGTAAATATTTAATTTTACATCATGTTATAATTAAATATTAAACTTTAATACGAACCTTAATGTGTTCACCTGGAGGTGTGTTTTACAGATGTCCTGATTAATCACGCTGCACCAAATGTATTTTCATTTTAAACTATAATTCATCACATTATGTTTCCACTCCGACGGCTGATCGATCACGCTCTCTGGCAGGCACGGCATGTTTAATTTAACACCAAAAGGTTCCATTAAAAATACATGAATATTCCAAAAGTCTAAATCTGTAATCTGTAATTTAGGTTATAAAAAGGCACGGCTGGTGTCTGTCCTCTGAGCTAAAGGAACTTTGTATGTTCTCCACATGGACCTGTTCTCTTGTCTCCCTCCTTACTGAACTGAACGATCCTTTCTGGGCAGGATGCGTTTAACCCCACGGCAGGAGATGTGGATGAAAGCCACGGCTGACTTATGGCAATATTCCATAACACAACATTTAGATATACATTAAGAGCATTAAACAGATGCTTTTATCCAGAACGACTAACAATAAGTACATTGTCAGAAGAAAGAAGCAACAATATATCTCTGTCGGTACAGAAAGGATGTTCATAGAACCGAGTGCCAAGCACTAACAATCGCTAGGTTAACCCATTCCCCGTATACAACAAGATAGCTAGGATAAGTGCAAGGATGCACAACTTACAATAAGTGCGTGCATTAAGTGCCAGGACGCACAACATACAATAAGTGTGTAAGAACTCTGCCTAGAATACGGTATCATACTATTTAATTGATTCGTATTCAGAGGTTTCGGTCTTCTGTACAATCCAACTACTCCGTACAACCATTCAAAAGGGGGGCGATTACAACAAATCTAATTGCTGTACGACCTAGTTTAACTGGCCAGAGGTCAGAGTAGCTCTAGCATGTAGCTACTGGTTTCTGCTAGAGTAGCATGTAGCTACTGGTTTCTGCTAGAGTAGCATGTAGCTACTGGTTTCCGCTAGAGTAGCATGTAGCTACTGGTTTCCGCTAGAGTAGCATGTAGCTACTGGTTTCTGCTAGAGTAGCATGTAGCTACTGGTTTCTGCTAGAGTAGCATGTAGCTACTGGTTTCTGCTAGAGTAGCATGTAGCTCCTGCTTTCTGCTAGAGTAGCATGTAGCTACTGGTTTCTGCTAGAGTAGCATGTAGCTCCTGCTTTCTGCTAGAATAGCATGTAGCTCCTGCTTTCTGCTAGATAACAGAAGCCCGGCTCACGAGAAGACCAGCCCAGCCAGACCCAACGAGATCCAAGCAGGTCTCTCCTCAACACCCCACCCAGGACCTGACCGGGCCGGGCCAGGGGGGTCCCTGTTGTGTTCTCCCCTACCCAGAGGTCCTGTGTCTACAACAGGGGCCCTAATGGATGAGGGCCCTCCAGGCTAAGCGCGGCTCCCAAAGACAATAGCTAAAGGGGTAATTGCAGTGAACCTGTGGTTTGTGTCTTTAGTACCGGACCCTTGTGGTCCTAACGAGCGTCCTAACAAGGGTCCTAACGAGGGTCCTAACAAGGGTCCTAACGAGGGCGGTGGAACCGTGGTTCCTCCGGCCCCCCCGCCGTGATGCGCCCGGAACATCACACACACTCCCGCCGCTTAACACACTCCTCCGCCTGATCTCGATAACCTAATTAGAGAGAGAGAGAGAAAGGAGGTCTCTCTCTCTCGCCCACTAATTAGCGCTCCAGTTATTAGATATCGCTCTATGAATATCTTCATGAAGAGGAGTTAAAATAGACGTCCCCTGGCGTCCAGCACGTTGCTGCGGAGCTCGGGTGGATCTCCCTGACGCTGAAACCGGTTTGAAAGACGCAATAAGTGAAGTGGAAGAAAAATAAAAGCGTGAAGAGTTAACAGTTAAACGCTGTTTGACTCCGCATCTCAAACGGGGGGATAGTTGGTTTGAATTAAAACAAGGAAACACACACATGTCTGCATTTCCCTGACATAAGATAAGATGATGATAAGTATAACTCCTAAGGCTCCACTCCAGTCTACTTTATAACACATATCGCAGGCTTGTGTTAAACGCTGTGGTTTTACCCCAAAAGTCGGTTCCCATTTTAAAAAGGTCAAATCCCAAAGTGGATATTTCATTTCCTGCCATAACATGAGATATTCATTATATTTGACTTGGCTCATAGCTCAGTCACTTAATATTATATATAATGTACTACTTCATTTAAAGAAGGGAGTGCTAAAATCAAATCTAATATTCTATTACATTTAACAATATAATATGACTAATGACTTCATTCACCACATTATTCACCCCATATCATTCATCACTTCAAACTACAGTTGACCACAACACAAACCCCAGCATTCACCACAACACTAACCACAACACTAACCATGACATTCACCACAACACTAATCACGACATTCACCACAACATTAACTACAACATTCACCACAACACTTACCACAACATTCACCACAACACTAACCATAACATTCACCACAACACTAACCATAACATTCACCACAACACTAACCATAACATTCACCACAACACTAACCATAACATTCACCACAACACTAACCATAACATTCACCACAACACTAACCACAACATTCTTCGCTTCACCACAACATTCACCACTTCACCCTACAGTTCACCACAATACTAACCACTTCCCTAACCACAACATTCATCATTCACCAAAGCAACATCGCCTTCAGCCCGTTGGTTTCAGGTTCGAACAAATGCTTTTTTTCCCTCTCAAGGCCTTCGTCTTCAGCGAACAACAAACAGAACAATAAGGTACGCACAGCGCTGAACGTATGTGGGCGGTTTGGTTACAAGCAACATAAACAAGCATTGTGCGGGGAGGGAATACATACCATACAATGTGCTGAGGTCACCAGGCTGTCCGTGGCAAGATTTGGGCTAACTGCTATTTACAGTGAGGTGTGCGCTCCGTGTGGAAACATAGTGTTGACCTTGCTGTTTTCATGTGGTGGAAACACAGGACAAACAGCGAGGTCGGCCCCCCTTCCCGGGACACACACACACACACACACACACACACACCGTTTACGATTTAACCACGACCGCCGCTCGGCAGACGAAATGACCCATTTCAGAACTGGTTGACTTTCTGCTTTCACTTTTTTGCACGCGCGCGTGTTATTGTTTGCTTTTATGTCTGCTGCTTTTGTTGCGTCTGAAAAAGCTCTGTCTCTTTGTTTACCCACTAAATCGTTGCGGCATTATGCCTTGTGTGAATCCCCCATGTAGGCCAGGCGCCAAGCGCACAATGCTTCTGTCCGCGCCATTCAGCCACAGAGTCATAATACGACGGTTTCCAGGCTTTCCGTTTAATAAGAGTCTGAATCGAAGGGGGTGTAATCGCGGCGGTTAGGGCAAATTATAGCTTCTGTGGTGGGCCTGTACATCGGGCTTTTCAGCGGCCGATAAAGAATACAAGAGGTTTCCTGTCGCCGTGGGGGGGGGAAATAAAGTAAAAAAGGACAGTCCACATGGCAGACTGCGGTAATCGCCCTGTCGTTAGTGAACACTTAACCGCCAACCTGTGCCCCCTGAGATTGAAGCCGTTTACCCCTTCGGTTCCTCCAGAGCAGGGATGGGCAACTGGCGGCCCGCGGGCCGCATACGGCCCGCATCCCCACTCAGTCAGGCCCGCGGGCCGCATACGGCCCGCATCCCCACTCAGTCAGGCCCGCACGTAATTAAAAAAAATTAAATAAAACAAAAAAAAACTAAAAAAATAATAATAATAATTGATCGAGTTACAGAAAACTCGGTCAAGAAAGATGAGAAAAATTCATAGAATTCAAAGGCAAACCCATGCGTCTAGTTTGCTTAGACGCGATATCAGTCATTAAAGATATCCACTTAAGTCGCCACTACAACTACTACAACTGCTTGTTGGATTTGAGTTCATTGAGTTGTTGCACTTAATGTTGGGCCACTGTTTTTCAGTTTTTTGTCTTCATTGAATGATGATGTATGTGAGCCCTTTGCACCGATAAAAATACTGACCATTCATGTGGCTGTTTGAGCATGGAAAACATGAAATGAATGTATGTTGGTTAATTTAACATACCGTACATAGGTTATGATTCTGGACGATTTTTTAGGTAGTGGCCATCCCTAAAATGCACCAGAATACAGGAAATCATATCTACCAAATTCAAAATTGTGTAGCTTCTCTCAGCTCACGTTGAGTTGAAGTGTGCAGTCATGTGGCCCTCTGATGGTTATGATGAAAAATGTGGCCCTCTTTATCATGAAAGTTGCCCATCCCTGCTCCAGAGCCAGCAGAGTTCTGCCAGGTGTTAGTTGTGAGTGTTTTCTAACCAAATGGCTACCTTGTCTCCTTTCCAAGATCCACCATGAGACCACAATACCAGCGGGAAGCTCTGCCTCGTCCAATATCGACTAAATAGATCATTTCTTGCAGAAAGTATTTTCTTGCATAACTAATAAAAAAAAAACATACAAACAGTAAAACTTTTGTTTACATGCTAGCATTTGAGGTGAATTCAGATGTTGTTATCTTTTTGTGTCCAGTTTAAGTACATACTTGGACCTTTAGAATGTAACTAGTGAAAAGACTCCTATTGTAACCATACTGTGCACACTAGATACCTGGCTCTGCTGAACTGGTCGTTAATTAACATTGAGGGCCCTTCAATTAAGCCTGCCTCCAAAGACCACGTGATTAGGACCAATTAGAACGGTCACCAGAGAGAGATGCAGCCCTCTCTCTCTCTCTCTCTCTCTCTCTCTCTCACACTCACTCACTCACTCACTCACTCTCTCTCTCTCTCTCTCTCTCTCTCTCTCTCTCTCTCTCTCTCTCTCTGTCTCTGTCTCTGTCTCTGTCTCTCTCTCTCTGTCTCTGTCTCTCTCTCATGTGTCATTGGTATACATCACTGCCCTGTCGAGGTGGTGAATGTTGTGTTATGTGGTGAATGTTATGGTGAAGCGATGAATGTTGTGTTATGTGGTGAATGTCGTGGGGAATGGGGGGATTAAGTGGGGAATGATGGGTGTAGTGGTGAATGCTACAATGAAACTTGGGCTGACACTGTGAATATTGTGGTTAATGAAGTGATAAGGACTGTGGTGAATGTGGTGGTGATTGTGTGGCAATCACCACCACCCCCCCCCCCCCCCCCCCCCCCACACACACACACCTTCTCCAGGGTGGATCTATCTCCATACCAGCCATACCTCCCCAGGGCGGACCCCCCTCATGTACCCCTCTCTATGGCGGGGTACCCCCCCACCCCCCTCCTCTCAAACGTTGACCCCCCTCATGTAGCCCCCTGTATGGGGGGGTACCCCCCAGTACACCCTCTCGTTCCCAGGGTGGACCCCCTCATGTAGCCCCCTCTATGCTGGGGTACCCCCCCAGTACCCCCTCTCCTTCCCAGGGTGGACCCCCTCATGTACCCCCCTGTATGCTGGGGTACCCCCCCAGTATCCCCACTCCTTCCCAGGGTGGACCCCCTCATGTAGCCCCCTCTATGCTGGGGTACCCCCCCAGTACCCCCACTCCTTCCCAGGGTGGACCCCCTCATGTAGCCCCCTGTATGCTGGGGTACCCCCCCCCCCAGTACCCCCTCCTCCCCAGGTACCCAGCGTGACCTTCGGCTGCTGGCAGGCTCTGCCGCCGCCTTTGTGCTGCGGAGACGGACAGCCCGGCCGCCCGGCCAGACATAGATCCAGATCAACCCCCGCTCCTCGGAGAGGCCCAACACGCAGATCCTCATTTACATGATCCCACCCTCACCGCCGCGCTCCTGCGTTTATTCCCGGCGTTCCTGAACGGAGATAGCGCTGCCGGGGTGTGTATTATCCAGCGCGTGTGTGTCATCATTCATCTTGTATCCAGATAGGTTATCAGGAGCAGAAAACAGCCTGCAGAGGGCTGTGGGGTCTGCAGATACCCTCTGGGGGGGTGGACCGCGCTGGAGGGGTGCTGGGAGGAACCCACACAGCTACGGAGGGTTCTGCAGATTCATACATGATGGGACGGAGGTTTAGTGTGATGTCACACACAGATAACCTGAAGAAGGAAGAGGAGAAGACACGGTTTTGTTACGATAACAGAACCGGCTGGCGTTTTAAGATCTGTGAAAGCGGTTTATACTCGTGAAGATATGATTACTGCTAAAGAATTACGACGGTTGATTTGTAAGCGTTAAAACTAGGGATGAGTCGGTCGCGACCGATTCGTTCACAACGAACGAATCCCGAACGTGAACGACAAGAACTGGTTCCCCAAAACAAGAAGAACTGGTTCTTTGATTCTTTTTTTTTTAACATAAAACAAAAACACGGTCACGTAAATAAAATATACAAACAAACAGAGCTTCGTCTCCCCGCGACCTTATATCGATTGAGTCTACAACGTACTCAAAGATTCAGCCAATGAGAGGTAGCAATGATGTTGCCATGGCACCTGGGTAAACAAATGACAAGGTGGTACCGTCGAATTTTCAATATCATCCCACTGCAGACGCAAATGGCCGTTCTCGTGTGGTGGGGGTTCCCGTTTACGCAGACTGGAACGCCCCCTTCTTATTCTTCGTCGCCTTTCTCGCTGAACTGTACTAAAATGTCAAAGTGTACTACTCCGAAACCATGTAAATAGTGTTGTAAATAAACTTCCAAAGCTTTTCAAATCTTACTTGGAAAATAACTTCACATGGTGTGTCTTTTTACAATTTATTCGTTACCAGCATTCGTAGTGTTGATCAGCAGTGAAATAGTCCGCTATAAGACGTTGACGTCGCTTAGCAACCGAAAACGCTGGGATTGACAAGTTACCGGACTACTACCCATTCAAGTGAACGGAGCGTTGAGAAGACCCGTGTAATAAAGGCCTATAAAATGTCTGTTCATGGCATAGATTTCTCCTCAAATTAGGCCAATAAAGCAATGATAACAAAAACAAAAAAAACACAACGCTCGATCAAAGGCCCGACCCGACAATGAAAACCCTCATTGTTTAACATGAATTGGCCAAACAAATGACCACTGTAGCATATTTAAACACAATTCAAATTGTGCAGAGAATTATTTCCATTGGTCATTCTCAGTGGCGGCTGGCGATCAAACATGTTGGTGGGGCACAGTAATAGACACGGGGTCTGAGGTTCTCCCCCCCCGCCCCCATAATTTTTTTGGAATTTAATAGATTTGATTTCCTGTATTCTGGTGCATTTTGGGGATGGCCACTACCTAACCCACTGGCGACCGCGGCTCAATTTCTGTGGAAAACACAATATCTTTAATTTGAAATGTAATGCTATCATGTCTATTGCATATATATTGTCATATATAACCACAGACATATTTAAAGTATAAATCTCAGTGGGAAGTGGAGAGAGCTGTGAGCTAACCCCCTGGAGACCGGGGTTCAAGTCTGGTTGATGTCTGTCCTCTGTTGGAAGACTCTTATCTCTATTTCATGCGAATTATAAAGTCAAGTATAACCATTGTGTTGAGTTTATTTTGTGTCTTGATGGTGCATTGATAAGTTCAGAGGTTAATACTCTAAACAGTTCAGGTTCGGATCCCCGCGTAATTGTCGACAGTACCACTGTCTTTTTTCAATGGTCAACATGGAAAAAACATGAGGGGTAACTGTCGTTTTTTATCGGCCATCATGAAATAAACATAAGGGGTAACACTGTCGATATTCATCAAATAAAACATAGGGGGTAACACTGTTGTTTTTCTTTGGTCGTCATGAAGAAAAACAAAAGGGGTAACACTGTAGTTTTTTATTGGTCGTCATGAAAAAAAAACATAAGGGGTAACACTGTTGTTTTTCATTGGTCATGAAAAAAAACATAAGGGGTAACACTGTTGTTTTTTATTGGTCGTCATGAAAAAAAACATAAGGGGTAACACTGTTG
>NC_044054.1:32283995-32286495 GCF_902167405.1 Gadus morhua
CAACACTCATCAATACTACCAACACATCAACACAATTCAACACACATTAACAAATCAAAACCCAACACATCAACCCCCACCAACGCACCACACAAATCAGCCCATTTCAACACACACACCCACTCATCCACACACCCACTCATCAACACACCACAAATCAAACACACACCAACACACACCCACACATATCAACACGCATCATCACATCAAAACCCAACAGACACCAACACATTAACACACATCACACACCCATACATTAACATACATCAACAACACAACACACACCACATTAACATACATCAACACATATCAACACATATCAACCAACATCGGCTCACACCAACACATGAACGCACACAGACAAACACAGACACCCCAACACATCCAGGCCCCCCAAACATCAAACCCCACGGAGCGCCCACAGAGCGCAGCGCGTACCGCTCCAGACCGGACCTGTGTCGGGGCCCTTTGTGCGTCGTGGCCCCGCCCGCGGCCCCCAATGTACCCAGGGGCCGCTGTATCAACCTCCTCTCCATTGGGGTGTAATCAGCCGTGTAGGACACCAGCTTGCCAGGACGCCGGGGCCTATTGAGGGATGCCCATCTGCTCGGTGCATTGGGACCCCGGGGCCCCCCAGCCCCAGCGCAGCCAGGCCGGACTACGGGCTCGGGGCCCGTCTGATCGGGCGTCAATGAAAGGCCTGGAGAATAGATATCTCTTCTGGAGGTTTTATTTGGTTTCATTGTTGTTCTAATGTATTCTACTACTGTCTTGTACTTCCTGTATTCATAGGATCAATAGCGGTTAATTATCTGATTTAAGCTTATTAAGCTTAAGGTTTTATAGAGTCATGTTCAAATACTGCAGGTATTTTACTATGAAGTATTCAGACCAAAAGGGGCCACTAGAGCCAATTAGAAAACCAATTAGTATATTCTGTACAGCCCCGACAGCATGAACAATATGCTAACAAAAAACATTTACCTGATTAGCCTAGCGATTGTGGTGCTTGAACTTGGTTCTATGAACATCCTTTCTGTACCGACAGCGATATATTGATGCACTTCTTATGACAAATGTACTTATTGTAAGTCGCTTTGGATAAAAGCGTCTGCTAAATGTAAAAAATTTAAATGGGATGGAAGTACGAAAGGGTGAGGGCCCCCAGAGTGTAAGGGCCCCAGACTGTGGGGGCCCCAGAGTGTAAGGACCTCAGACTGTGGGGGCCCCAGAGTGTAAGGACCTCAGACTGTGGGGGCCCCAGACTGTGAGGGCCCCACACAGTCTGGGGCCCCACACAGTCTGGGGTCCTTACACTCTGGGGCCCCCACAGTCTGGGGCCCCCACAGTCTGGGGCCCTCACAGTCGGGGGCCCCAGACTGAGACAGGGCCCCAGCTGAAACACGCAGGCATGCGGGGGCCCCAGTGTGTGTGTGTGTGTGTGTGTGGTGGTCAGGGTGTGTTACTGTGAGGGCCCCCCAACTGTGAGGGCCCCAGAGTGTGAGAGCCCCAGAGTGTGAGGGCCCCAGCTGAACCCCAGCGGGCGGTGGGGCCCGAGAGGCGGTCAGCGTGTGTTTAAGCGCCGGTGTTCTGGCTCAGCGTCACGCGGACGCCCGGCAGATGAGACTCAGAGGGACGTGCCGAGCGGAGCGGCGGGGGTGTTTGTGGCGGGGGGGGCCGGGTGTGTGCACGCATGTTTGTGTGTGCTTGAGTAAGTGAGTAAGTGTGTGTGTGGGGCGTGGGACTGTGTGTGTGTGCGCGCGGTGTGTGTGTGTGTGTGTGTGTGTGTGTGTGTGTGTGGGGGACCATCCTCCCCCCCCCCTCCTCTCCCCTCACGGTTGGACTAATATTTTACTTATCGACTCGTCAATGTACATATCGGCCACCCGGAGACACAGCAGACATATCTTAGAGGAGATCGATTCATACAGTGGAGATCACACACACACACACACGTGCACACACACACACACACAGAATCTGTCACACACACCCACACACACACGCACACAAAATCTGTCACATGCACACAAACACACAAAAAAAGTCCCACAGACACACCCACAATCACACACACACCCAAGCACACACATAAAGACACACCCACATATGCACACAGCATCACAGTTGCGCCTGCAGTCCAACGCAAACACTCTCACACACCCGAATGTCCCTTCTAGGATTAATAAAGCACATCATATCTTATCGTCCATCGCACACACACACAAACACACACAAACACACAAACACACAGGGGAGGGGAATAGAGAAGAGAGAGAGAGAGAGAGGAGAGAGAGAGAGAGAGAGAGAGAGAGAGAGGAAGAGAGAGAGAGAGAGAGAGAGACGGAGAGAGAGAGAGAGAGACGAGAGAGAGAGAGAGAGAGAGAGAGATAAAGGGAGCGAGAGACATAGACAGAGCGACAGAGTGGAGGAGCAGGGAGGAGGCCTAAGCTGTTCTAGTCCAGTCCCCTCTCTCCCTGGCCACCGTGACCCCTACTAC